>NC_056733.1:1614509024-1614734024 GCF_019279795.1 Protopterus annectens | reverse complement strand
ATTCATTATTTTTCCCATAGGTACCTGTGTGTGTGTGTGTATATATATATATATATATATATATATATATATATATATATATATAGATATAGATATAGATATAGATATAAATAAATAAGAGAGAGAGAAAAGAAAGAGAGAGAGAGAGAGAGAAAGCTACATCTATAGCTATACTGAAAAGGGGTTCCAGCCCCACAAAAAACATACCATACTTTTCCACCTTCCTGCTATTGTCCTATATCGTCCCCATTTTGTATTTCCCCTCTGCTTGTTCCTTCCCTCTTTCCTCTCCAACTGTAACAGGGATAAAAGTCACGGTGTGATTCTGGCCACCTCTTAAGACTATACACATATGTTTATACTTCTTTAGAATACTCAGCTTTGTAGCACTTACTGGAAGAACCATGTCAAAAGAAATAGTCATCTATACTGTACATAGCCCAGCCTTATATTATCAGGGTGTTTTAGATGAGCAGCACACTACTGCTGCATGGGTTCACACTATGCATGCTAGCAACACACTACTGCTGCATGGGTACACTGTGTACGTTAGCACACTACTGCTGCATGGGCACACTATGCTGCTGACACATGAATACACTATGCATGCTAGCAGCACACTTTTGACACATGGGTACACTATGCATGTTAGCAACACACTGCTGATGCATGGGTACACTGTGTATGTTAGCACACTACTGCTGCTGACACATGAATACACTATGCATGCTAGCAGCACACGTTTGACACATGGGTACACTATGCATGTTAGCAGCACACTGCTGATGCATGGGTACACTATGCACACTAGCAGCACACTACTGCTGACACGTGGATACACTATGCATGTTAGCAGCACACTGCTGACGCATGGGTATATTATGCATGTTCTCTTTGTTCTACTATGCACTGTGAGAGCTGTGCAGTTAGCATCAGTTGCTCTATCATACCTTTCCTGATTATCATACCAGAACGGAGTATGGCTGGATGTAGTGAGTGCCACAGGCTTGATATTTATGATGTTACCTTCAGAGTGCAGTGCATCGTTTGAATCCCAGCCTTGTAACCACATCACTTATACCAAGACAATGACATATTTTGATTTTTACCTACTAACTTCTGATTTATCATAATTTCACTTCCTAGTCCTTTATTGGCATTAATGCACAACAGTGTAACCCATGTTCCACAAACATTAATAATACCACTATAAAAGGTGAAGAGAATATACTTGTGGCTTATGAACAGAAAACACAGGCTTACTTCCTGTACCTAAAAGTTTCAGAAAGATGATAATTTAGTACAAAGGACACATGTGCTTGTCAATATCGCTAAAGGTCATGTTAAGGTACACAGTGTTAGAGTACGTACATGTTACAGTGTTAGGGGGCTGTTTCTTATTTGGAAAGATGCATAACATTTTTTGCAATAAGACATTTTTTTTAATCCTAATATGGATTCATAGCTAAGTTCTTGTTAAAATTCCAATGACTAGAAATGTAATATTAATATTAATAACAACAGCAAAGACAGTTAATATATAGTAAATCTATTGTTGTAGTTCCCGAGGTTATTTCCCTTACTTTTGAGGTATTGTGTTCTCAGAGTTAATTTATACATGTATGGACCCCACCCAGTTCATGTTTGTAAAAGGCAGATCATGTCTCCTAAACTTGACAGACGTCTTTGAAGCAGTCACCAAAGCCGTAGACAAGGGTAAGGTGGTTCACACAGCCTATCTAGATCTTGCCAAGGCTTTTGACACCATCCCCCACTCTGGAATTATAGATAAACTCACTAAACTAGGTATAAATCTCTATGTCACAAGATGGGTTGCCAACTGGCTCACTGAAAGAACCCACATTGTGAAAGTAGCAGACTCCAAATCCAACTTCAGACCAGTGACAAGTGGAGTACCACAGGGTTCAGTCCTGGATCCTCTCCTGTTTGGTATCTACTTCTCTGAAGTACAGGCTAACACAGAGGGTCTTTGGCTAATGAAGTTCGCAGATGACTGCAAACTAGGAGCCATAATCGAAACTCCTAACGATGTGGACATCCTACAAAAGGGCCTCACTGAGACAGATGCCTGGTGTCAAAGCCATGGCCTCAAGCTCAATGCCAAAAAGTGCATAGTCATCACCTTTGGTAAAAACTCTGTACCCATGAACTACAACATAGGCAGTAGTATACTTAACACCGAATGTGTGATAAGAGACCTTGGGACACAGGTGGACCGCAGTCTCTCCTTTGATAATCACATCGCCACAGTAGTCAAGAAATCCTTCTACATGGCACACCTCATCATAAAAGGTTTCTCATCCAGAAAAAAAAAAAAAAAAAAAAAAGAGGTCATTGTTCCCCTCTACTCAACACTCATTAGACCCATTATAGAGTACAACGCCCCTTTTGGTATGTACCTCACAAGCCATCTACAACAACTGGAAAGGCTGCAGAAATACCTCACAAAGAGGATTACCAGCCTCAAACAGATGCCCTACGCAGACAGTCTAAAAAAACTCTAGCTTTACTCCTTCGCATATCGCCTACTCAGAGGTGATCTCTGCCTAACATACAAAGCTATGTCAAACCCAGAGCTGTTGGACATGCTCCACTTAAAGAAATCCCAATCCCTCCGAGCTACACGGTCTAGGGACCTAAACCTTGTCACCACAATAAAAACAGAACATGCCGGAGGGATAGATTCCTGTCCCAGAGACTTCCCATACTCTGGAATAAACTAAACTACCTATCTATATCAAACAAAGCTCCTCATTAGCACTCTTCAAGAAAAATCTTGATGATTGGATGGGAAATTCACCCCAGGGATCACCTCTGTGGCTCTGCCCGACAGTGGCACAGGAAAATAATTTTCTTGGGTGGCAAAAGCCAGGGTACCTTTTTGGCTGGGCTTGTATAGGCCCCAGGGCAGATAGCCTAGTACCTATCTATGAACCTATGAACCTATACGGGGTGTAAGGGGTTAAAGAAATCCATATCGATGGTACTGGAGGCAAAGTCCCCTGAAAAATGCTGCAATGGTGTTGCAGTATTTCTTTGGCAAATGAATTTATTTTTCAAATTCACAGTATTTGCAATTACAGGTCTTGAACTTCTGCTAAGAATGCGGCATTTGTAGGTTCTTGCTATCATCTTCTGGTGTTGGAACAAGGGGGGAAAAAAAATCACTTGTCAATTTCTTTTAAATCAGCAGCTTATACATTGTGAATCCATACCTCTGCAGTGGCAAATCAAAGCAAAGTCTCGGCAAACTCACAGTTAACCTAAAGTAGAAGAATTATGACAAAGCATTATCTTGTGACTGTACAAAATGAAGACAATCATAGCTTCTCCAAAGTGAAACAAAAGTAAGACTGTGTTCATTAAAACTCAGGAAAAGAAGAGCAGTTTTCTTGCAGATGGCTATGGCACTTGCAGTCTTCTCCCACCTCACTTAATATAACCAATTGAAGTTACTGCACTTAGTGGATACATTCCCCTAGCCCTATCAGCCTCCCTTTCATGTAGTTGCAAAACGGTTTAATTCTCAAGAAACCATCAGGAACTGGACTTTGTGAATTCACGTTCCCTCAGTACCAATTTCATGTTTGAGCTTCAATAAAAGTAAGCCCCCGATCATTAATACAACAATGAAGAAACGTATTCTATGTTACTGAACAGTAGGTGACTATTCACAAGTTATGTTTCTAAGAGAATATTTGTATGAGAAATTTAGGAAAACCATCTAGTTAGTAATCATACTATTGGGTGGCTCCATTAAGGAAAAAACAGAATTCGAAAAACATCACTACAGTGCAACATGATACTCAGTATTTTTGTTCTAGATCAAGGTCAATGTAAAATTGGGTAGTTAAACTAAATTCAGAAAATTTGTGAGCAGCAGTGCTATATATAACTGCTGACAAGGGGGTGGGGCTAAATTATTCACAATGGAATGTTTAGACAGCTTTTGCTACTCAAAAATTACACTTCTGAAAACATTCTTCAGGTATCAAGGATCTGTACCAAAAAGGAGGGTAACAGAGATCTTTCTAGTTTGTCCGTGTGTGTGTGTGTGTATATACACGTTTTCAAGTTGTGACTGATACCTGCTTTTTACAGAGTTGGGCACTGTATCCTTGACTTTCCTTGTAAACATTCAGAGGTGCCAGAGATGTGTATCACATTAGTGTGTGTAAGATCAAAGTGTGTACAGAGGGGTTAAAAAGATTTCTTCTTTTCTCCTCTATTGCAGAGTGAAGGGAGCTCAGTCTTGACCCCTACAATAAATTTTTTTCTTGCACAAGTAAGCAAAATGTGCCAGAAACTTGACGATTTCACATTTGAAGAAAGCCTGTTTAATTGCAGCAGACATAAACTGTATATATCTATATATTGCCACTTGTGCAAACATTATGGTAGTGAAGTGGCTGGAAAACACTGGAAACGTGAGCCACAAAGCATCATACAAAATGATGAAGTCTACATCACATGGGATCACCTATTACCAACAGTTTAAAAGACAGATATTTAAGTAGGGGGGGGGGGGTGCAGGGGGGCAAAGCCCCCCTGCAAAAACATTTAGTGGCTTTGTTTTGTTTCACAGTTTAACGGAAGCATTTTTTCGATTAAAGCACTTTCATTAAACTGTGATTGGTATATATGGATTCGGACACTTGCTTTTTCGAGCAAGTGTCCTAGAGTGTCCTAGATCCACACACACACATATATATATATATATATATATATATATATATATATATATATATATATATATATATATATATATATATATATATATATATATATACACACATACACACACACACACACACACACACATTTAGAGGTGGATAAGTCCATGGATCCCCTTCAGCCACAGCTCAGGCCAAAGACAAACAAAAAATATGAAAAATAAAAAGCTGTACAGCATATGCATAAAATGAAAATGTGTATAACATTCAAGGCTAAATAAAACTTGATTTAACTACAAGGAAATCTTAAACTAACATAAATGGTACATACATGGTGGACAAGGCAACCGTATTAATAAACACTACTGTTGTGACTAAAGTTATTCTTTCTATGGCAAAAGAAGTGTACTGGAGACTAGAAGATGGAAAACACAATATATCTATTTCTACATCCATATATCGCCTATGTATGCCTAGCCAAGCCAGTTGTGCGATGTGCCAGCTGATCAAATACAGGATACTGTCAGTGGCTTTTAGTTTAATAACACTGTAGTTAGTTTACTTTCTTTAGGTTTACTTTTTATGATTAAAGTTTGCCTTTTGCATCTGCAGTCACTGCATTGTGTGGAAGTGTGCTGGTAATATATTTTCCCACTCTTTTCTAGATGTGTGACTGTGGAGATAGTATATACAAGGCAGGGTGGGGGAGGACAGGGATGTAACCTCCTATGTAAAACGTACTTTAGTATGCAAGTGTGCATTTGAACAGATACTTTGTTTAGGTGGGTTTCACCAAACCCACACACATATCTATATCTACGTGTGTGTGTGTGTGTACCACGCATTTACAGGTATGTACACAAAATATATGTCAACTTGAGAATCAGCAATTAATTTTTTTGTTAATTCCTTAAGCCATCAACGGTACAGCAGAAGAAAAAGATTTGCCCCCTGTGCATGACCTATATTAAACCTCCCCCTTTGCATGACCTATATTAAACCTCCTTTAGGTGATTAACAGGTTGTGAATCTCCGAAATGGGTCATGTGACTATGAGTTGATTGTGTTTTTTAATGACAGCTGATGGCATACTCATATTAATTCTATATACATACCCTCTGCACTCACAAACAAACACATATTTATATGTGTGTGCGTATATATAACTACATACATAGACATATTTATACACAGACACAGACACACACGAAAGTGAAAAGCAGTTCATCTGTGACTAAGAACTGGAAAATCCCATGTACATTTAGAAATTAAAAAAAAAAATTCCAGATTTCACAAATTGGAAACAAGTGTTACAAAATGTATCATTTTAAAAGAGGCTCATGTCAGGGCAAAATTAAATATTTTGACAAGAATACACATGTTTTTTCCAATATCTTGCTAAATTATCCGATTAGCATTGCATATTTGTGAACCAGTGGCTCCCTTCATCTTTATCTTGCAAGAAGTTCTTTTGGTTTTGTGACTCAGATACTTTCCAAACTGCAATTACTGTTGCCCAGTCAGTTCCAATGAAATTGCACATTAGATCAGACATCAAGACAAGACACTGTCTGGGGGTTGGCTTCATCTGAGCAGGGTGCAAAATTAAAGGTGACGTGCACTTAAGGAATGACAGACAACCTTCAGCTCCAAACATCTATCTCTTTCTATGCATATTATTGGCTCCTTAGCTTGGAGTGGTGAGGCCAGCCATGCCTCCTGACCCCGACAGGAAAAGAGAGATTGAACAACATCAGAAGTAATAGCTCCTGCTGCAAAACTGCCTTAAAATATTGTTTATTTAGACTTGTCAGAAGATTTTAAGAGTTAATTCATCACATTCTTTTTCGTGGAGGAAAATCACTGCTTATGACTCGTCATACTTTACAATTAACTACAAGTCACATCCTCAGAATGAAACAAACATTCAAACACTGATTTGCTCTTCATAACAACAAAAAAAAAAAAAGACAAACATACCGAACCATTTTCATGGCACATGAACTCGCACATTTAATTAAACCAGACTGTATGTCAATCATGAAACGGTTGTGAAGTAACCCAGTGGGTCTTCTGTCTCCAGAATGGCTGGCATCACACTGCCAAAGCTTGAACAATGGACAAGACACGCCATGCTGTCACCTGTGCATGCTGGCAGCAGAAACAAACATGCAATAGGCATCCTCACATGTAGTGCACACATCTCTTGTTTCTGCAGGAGTGAGATAGGTGTATGCCAATGGGCATGGAAGAAGCACAGCTTAAAACTGGAAACGTCAAAAAAATGTTATACCTTTACTTACTGGGCAGGTGAAGGTATTAAAGAGAATGAGATCTCAGTTGGATTCTACCTGCCCTTAGCACATGCTTATAGATCTAGATTTATAAGCTGTTCCTTTTAAGAAGTAAGACAGATCCACATTCTGCTTATTCTTTCTCCCAACGTATTTACTTCCCCTTGCTAGATTTTGGCAAGCTCAATATATTTTCCAAAGGTTTCAGCTAGCAACACCCATGTTGTTATTTTAATCCTTGACTTGTCTTGGGAAACACAAATTTTAAGAAAGCTTTGCCCAGAAAAGTTATGTGAAGGTAGTAAGGCTGACATTCATTCCATCATCCCACAAATTATGCCCACCCTTTCCCTGAGCCAGGTACATAACACATCACATGCCAAGGAAAGTTAAGCACATCATTGTTTTTATTAAGCTTGCTACAAAAAACAAACAGGGTAAATCACTGCCATGTATAACATAGCTAATACAGCCACGCAAAGAAATATTATTCTCTAAAACATCATTCCTTTCTTTTGAAAAACAGTAAAACTTTTCCAGAGTGTATTGTTACTGGCTATTGTAATCACTGGTTACACAAATGCACTAATGAGACACTGAATATAGGGTTTATGAGCTTAGATTTCACTTACCTTTTTCCAACTGCTTAATGCAGTGAGTAAAATTGTCACCAGCTTTCCCAAGTTAACAGTGAACCTTTCTCCACACCCCCTTTTTAGTAGAGGAGAAGGAGGGAACGGTGTATCAGATGTCTTCTTCTCTGCAACTGGCAGCGTCTATCAAACTTTCTCCCTCTGTTTCTAAACTCATCTCTTGTCTCCCTTTAACTCTGTCTTTCTAGCAGAGCAGTTAACATTCCTGATGACTATGTTAGACAGACTGGCTCCCTCTGGGTCCTAGCGCCTAACAGTTGTTATCAGACTGTTGATTTAAAACCTCACTCTGCATCTCTCAGTATTTTTAGTTACATCACTGCCTTCTGTTTCTGGTGTTGCCATCACAGTACTATGGTCTCACTAAACTTCAGACGTTTGTGCCCTATCTGGAACCTTCTTGAAGCCTGTGGATAACACAATCACCATTACAACTGTATGAGGACAGCTGGTCCTACATGGAATGTATTACAGCATTTATCAGTGCTATAGTAGATGGATAGTGTATGCTCGTCAGCTTTAGTTTTATTAATCAATTAATGGCCAGCCTTAGCAAGAGCTTTATCAAGGACTGCATTCATGGTTATGGTTGTTATAACTAAAATACTGACCTGGCATGGTTTCCCCATTTTGTAAAAATGTCAAGTATGCATAGTTGATCTAAACAGAATTTAATGCTGCAACATTTACTCCTTAAATGTGGGACCCTTTTAAATATGGCTGTGATACAAATGAGATGTCCTGCATTATTCTAATCTGTTTCTTTTCTGCTAGTGTACTACTAGTGTATACATTGATGTCTCTAATATGAGCCATTTGCTATTCAGTTTGTGACTGAAAAGGGTTCATCAATGATCAATTCATTTATATGATGAACAAATGAATAAATGAGTTCCTTCATTTTCAGTTTTTTTCTCTGATTACCTACTTTATTTAATTTATAGCTGTAAGGAAGCCAGATTCTATCCAGGTACCCAGGGTACAAGACATATAACTAATTCTGCACAGAATGCCAGACTATCCTGGGCTTCACACATACAACATGCATTCAGTTCAGAGGATTGCCAATTCACCTGCTGCATGTCTTTGGGATACTAGAATACCTTGTGGAAACCCATGTGGACACAGGGGAGAATATGCAGACTGTACACAGAGGACATCACAACCTAAAACCATACTTAAGTATTTTTGATTATGTGCAGCCTGCCATCTAAATTCTTCAAGGTTCTGTAATTGACAGATTACTTGTAGGAAGGGGTAGCATATGCAGGTTGTAGCAATCACTTCTGTAACCATCAATGAATACAAACGTACACTGTTTAATGTAGCTTGTTGTAGTGAAAATCCCTTTTCCACAAGGTGTAGCTCTCTCAGATATCTGTATTAGTTAATGGGATGCAAAGAGCAAAGATGTATGCATGGGGATGTGGATGGTCTTTGCTCATCTGTGAATACAGGACTCAGATTTCTGCTCAGTCTTTTTGAGTTTCAGACGCAGACAGAATTCGTGAACCTAATGTTCGTGACTGTGACATGCAGCCCTGAAAAGAAGCTAAGAGGTTATTTCAGTTTTATTTCCCATATCATCTAAGAACATCAAATGTGATCAAGTTTGCTCAGAGGTATTTTATGAAAACACTATCGTGATTAGAATGCTACCCTGTGTGGGCTTTGCACAGCATGGTAGGATATATCTTATTGTCCTGAAAAAAATGAAATTATCTGTGCAATGTGTAGTTAGTGGTGAACCACCATTCTGACCTTAAGTATCTAACAATACAAGCAATTACAGAGTTCTTTGCCTACAGTGTCTTGACATGCTTGTGGACTAGAACGTGAAAGAGAACAGGAAGTGGCCAGCTGCTACAGCTACAAGTATTCACACATCACCTACACTATAACATGAATTTTGCAGAGGGGAAACTAACACACATAAACATCTGTGTTGTCTTTCATAACACCATTCAACCTCATGACAGGCTTAGACAATGCATCAACGTCAAATGAATAGTGAGTAAAAGATATGTGCATCAGCTTTGGAAAATGAAATTAGAAAACAGATGACAGGAAACATAACTATGTATAACCAAACTGAGAGGTTGTGATAGATCTTCTCAGAGCAAGTTAGATATATGTACACTTGCTAAGAAAGGAAATGCAAAGGGCAGTATACTGAGGTCAGAGTATCAGAAGCATTTGCAGCAAATAAACGAAACATTAGAGTTTAGAGTACTTAGAAGTAAGACAATATAAGTACAAAGAATTGAGTGTTACACTTCATGGAGAAATATATCATAGGAATGTTTCCCACCAAAAGGCAAAGTATTGTTTTCATATTTATCTTCCTAGAGTATGACAAGGCATCAGACCCTGGGGAAGACAGTCAAGTCCCTCTGTAAGTCAACCACATCTTCTTTTATTCCTGTGAGAATTAGCAGCTGAACTACCTGTGACACCTGCAGGATACAGTCAGTGTAAGGATAAGTAGTTCTTGGCAAGTACACTTGGTACTTTTGTTTGCTCCAGTAGAAGGATAAAGCAACCAGAAGGAGAAGCCCACAACAACTTTAAGGGAAGAGATAGGACCCCTCACAAAGTGGAAAAACAAGGATGAATAGGCCCACTAGCAGCAAGGAAGAAAAGGCATGTTGGTGGGGGGGACAAGTTGTTAAGGATATGTTTAGAGGATGGAGAGAACAGCTACCAACTGAAGGGCACTTTAGAGAAACAGAAGCAAGATAAAAGAGACTACTGAGCAGTTGCAAGGAACAAGGTATCATGGCCTATCTTTGAGGAAGGGCCTGGCAAAAGACAGGTTAAAGATAATGCCACATATTAGAGTGGAATGGTATTAACATTTAGCATAATGACATGGATGTGTTCACTGATGCTTGCAGAAGTATTGCCTTTATATTGTAACATATTCAGCAGGGCACTCTGGGATTGTAACACATTCAGCAGGGCTCTCTTGGATTGTAACACATTCAGCAGGATTCTCTGGGATTGTAACACATTCAGCAGGGCTCTCTAGGTGGGACAGATGTTCGACAAGGATTTGAATATGTGACAAATGCTATAGAATGCAGTGCTGTACCTGTCCTAGACACCAGGGGGCAAACCTAAGAAAATATGGATTTCAGCACAAAAAATTGACTTTTGAGTTGTGTACCCCTTGCAGTAAGATGTAAATACTGACTGAAAGAGCATTTCATCCTGCTGTGGAAGAGGCTGCTGTCACGCTATGGGGAAAAAACAGTTGTCTTCACCGTCAGGCAGAGGAAAACAGAAAGCAAAATCTCTTGTAATCGAAGGTTACACAGGCAAGACAGCAATAGGACTAGTGCAGTGTGACAACAGATGGCAGAGCATATAATTTGAGGGGGGGGTCTATATTATATTCTTGAAAGCCGACAATATCGAAGCTGATATTGTCGACACAAGAATAGCGAAAGCAGAGAACATCGAACGTGTAAATGGAAATCTCCATAAGGGGAGATTTCTGTTTACTGCAATGTAGTGCGGTCTTGGAGTTGGTATATTTAAGTAGCTGGGGGGTGCAGGGAGGCTTGCCCCCCTCCTGCTTAAACCCGTTAGGGTACTTTTTTCTTTTTGTTGTTTTTGTAAGTTCGATGTTTGAAGACATCGACCATATGGTGTCGACCATATGGTGTTCGATGTTTTCAACCATCGATCTTATAATATAGACCCATTTTGATCAGAGACAGTAACCTGTAACCAAAAGTTAAGGACTGAAGAATAATAAAACATATACCCATGTGTGATTATAAAGTCCTAGAAGTTAATCATGCTGATATAAAAGCTGTATAAAGTTTAGATCCCTGACTGCATTGCAGGCAAAAGAGCAGGACTGGGCATGCCTTACAAATGAATAGATTTTCACAGAATTTCCAGATGTTTGCCTCATATTTTGGTCTTTTCTTCATGACATTTGTGGTTTTCTGACAAATCAATGAAGACTGAAGTCACTAAATAATGAAAGACATTTGGGTTTTAGACTTTATAAGATCAATTACTTAAAACATATCCCCAGTTTTAGGTCTTTCTGCTTCCATTATTTCTGGCTTCCTTCAGAATTCTATGAGGCTGAGAGGTAAATGACTGGGGCCTAAGAAATCAGCTAGGAATGGAACACTGAGAGACCAAAGTTTGACTATTTTCTTGGAGGGAGAGAGATAGTGATGTTGTGGCTGTAGAAGTTATAACAGAATTTGCATTAGCATTGATTTTCCGAAAGGGGATGGAGTCTGAAACAAATGTCTGTCATTATTTATTAACTTCAGTCTTTAATGATGTGTCACTAATTTGCCAGAAAACCACAATTTTATGAAAAATGGACCAAAAATATGAGGCAAAAATCTGGACATTCTGTGAAAATCTGTACAGTTGAGAGGTATGCTCAAAAGGCATAACTAGTGATGCCACAATGGGAACCTAACTGTGTATGTTGTACATTTACATGCATGATGAGTTAGGAGGTATCACAGCATACATAAGAAGCTATATAGGAGCTGATTGTTACCGTACTGCTAGAATATATCATGAGGCCATCAAAATGGAAATGTGGTGCTAAAGCCAGATGGGATATAGAACAGATACTTCAATCTGGTAAGGGCCAAACATAGGGTTTAAAATATGGACGACCCTACATAAAAGCGGTAATTTATTTAAATGAATTGTAACATACACATAACATAACTAACTTCAAAATTATGTGTATTATGATGCTTTAGATTCATATGTGAAGCATTCACTGTCCATTTGTACCTCTGTATCAGATTTCCTCTGATCAGTAAGGATATTACAATATGTACACATGGCTACCTGTCAATAGTGCAAGAGCAACATCTAACAATCCCATGGTGCTGAAGAACAAACTGGGATTACAAAAGGAATACAGCAAATATCAAAGCTCACTGTAATACTACTAAAGCATTATTGTAGGGGGCTTCAGCTTTCCACAATTCCTAATATAAATGTATTCCCTTTCCCCTTTATTGTTCTTAAATATATATATATATATATATATATATATATATATATATATATATATATATATATATATATATATATATATATATATATATATATATATATATTAGCTCTGTGTTTGATGTACCTGAGAGTAGGGGAGTACTCCAAATTAAAATGTCAAGACTTTTTATTTACATCTTACACTCACACTTGCATGTACAGTCTCACAATTCCAGTGCCCTCTGAGCACAGTATTTTCTATTGCCTTTTGCAGTTTTAATTATTTCTTAATGGTTAGTTTTACTTGATGCTGCCTGTACCCTGAGGCTAGGTCACTATTAGTGAAAGTCTACTTTTCGCAGCACTGTGGAAAACCTAAATCCATATGCTCTGGCTTGCTATTAGTTTCATAATCTCTACTGGCGCACATCATGTGCCACATTTGTTTGTGAAGACAATCGGCCTGAGGTTCTAGAATGGTCACGCTGCCTTAACAAAGATATTGAGTGCTACATTTGTGCATTTTGTATGTTACAAACAGCAATGACAAAATATGGAGTACATCAATCCTTTCATTTGTTGAGAAAGAGCATGATATTGTTCAGTCTTGTCTATCCAGCATGGGGCTCCATCTCAACACTCTCATAATGAGCAAGTCAACATGGCAATGAACTACAAAAGGAGACAGCTGCTCCCACCCACTCACATAATACCCAACCTGCCGGTGGAATTTACAAATACAAACAGTGAAGAAGTGCAGACAGTTATTTCCTTTTCCCTTTTAATGTCTCTTGAAAATGAAAAACAAAATGATGGTTAGTCAGACTTTAGGATGTTGAAAGCCTCAGACACTGAAATTCTTTTCTGAGTTGCATTTTCATACTGAATGCATCGGTTCTGGTGCTCTATTGCTGACTTACACAAAGAACTATGTGACTTTTTCGTACAGCCTTTAAAGGCTATTTTAGCCTTAAATCACAGGAGGCTGATATCTTGTCATATACAGACTACATGTTCTACAGTTCCTAAAATATTCAGTCCAAGTGGGAATTACAGTTCAGTAACTGTAGCCCAATGAAAGGTCAGCAAGAATAAAGTGATTATAACAAAGACAAACTGCACAGGATATGGACCTGGATATGGTTGTCATACCTTTGACAAAAGAACCATAAACAAAGATGGCAGATAAAATCTAGGTAAAGTACCTGAAACAGTCCTAAAGTCAAGATAATGTACCTAAAGCAGGTCAAGTCCAGGCAATGTACACGAAGCAGCAGTAAAGTTCAGTAATGAATGCACCTGAATCAGTTCTAAAGAGCAGTCCTTTCCTCTATCTGATGAGGTACTGCAAACATACCTCACACCTGTCCACTATTTTTGCAGAATGCCCTGATTTTACCTTTTATTTTTGTCCTGTCCCTTATAAAATTTTTCATTTTCTGGTAAATCACTGACAAAGTCAGTCAATAATGTCAGTCATTAAAGTTTCAAACTTTTTATTGTTTAAAAATCACACTGTTGATACAAAACATATGTTTTGTTAACTTTTTAAATAACTCAAGTGTAACATTTAAAAATTGTCCCTGATTTTGGATCTTTCGCCCATCCTCTGTGAGATCTGACTTTGTTTTGATTTATTAAGCAAAGAAGTTGAGAGGTATGACTGGAACAGATAGTTCATACAAGGAAGAAACCGCGTGTGTCATATTACAGCAGTGTTCATTTGTACATATGTGTCATATTACAACAGTGTTCCAGTTGTACACATAACCAGGCTCAAGCACTGCTAAATTCTATAGTGGCTGAGGACTCCTGCATAAAGGAAGGGAGTGGCAAAGAATCACAACTATAACCATTTTCACACATTTTGTTAAAACATTTACCAAGACAACAAGATTTATCTTTTGTTGACCAGGTTTGTCCTACTAGGCAAGTAGTCTCTTTTCAGGGGAGACCTGAGGTGGTATCTATACTACTAGAGAAATATTGGCCAGGGTACTTGCTCTACTCTTTTCAATGGATGCCATGGAATTTTTATTATCTACCTGAGCTACCACCAACTCGAACATATAAGGCCTTGGTTTAACATCTCATCCAAAGCACTTCACACTCCAGAGTGTAGGACCCCCTTTATGCTGTATTACAGTGTCAGTAATCAATTTATCTGGTGTGGGAATAGAGCCCACAGCCTTCTGCACTAAATGTGAGTGTACTACCTACTGTGCCACTGATAAATGAGGTTCCACCAAGATAGTTGGATCACTGGATTCAGAGTCCAGAGTGCTAGCCATTATACAATGGGACCTCCTGGTTGTACAGCACACCTTCCTATTACTGAATATGGGTTAACAACTAATTTAATGGGATGTGAAATACCAGTAACTAGCACTGTAACCGCCCCTTTAGAATTCAAACACATCTCATATACTGAAAAGTAAATTCAGAATGAGAGTACCCAGGCCAGATTCAGGTGAATGGAAGACAGTTCAACAGTGATACATTATGATATTGTTAAATCTGCTGTGTGACCCTCTAACTCTGTAAAATCTTCTGGTGTCTCCTGAAGTCTGTTATCTTTCTCTTTCCACTATTTCCAATACCTGTGTTGCATGTCCTGGGACAAACTGTTTGCAGATTCTGAAATTTATTCTCAGACACAACATATTATAGATATATTTGCAAAATCTTATACAAAACAATGTGACTCCACAAAGGGGGTGATAAGTTGTCCTAGTAACCTCAGATACTGGAATCAGATTAGATTATATTGAAAAAGAACTGTGTAGACTGAATCCAAACAAAGAACAGGGAGGAGACAGAATTAGTAATAATGACCTGAGAACACATCAGCAAGAACTTCCAGTACCAGATAGTTCCAATAGTAGTAGGAGCAACGGGTCTTATAAAAAAGAATATACAATTGTATTAGATACTCTGTATGATTTGCAGAATGAGTCATTACTGGGCACATTGCGGGTGCTGTGAAGAACACTTTTGGCTGACATCAAAGATTGAAACAATACTAATTTCATGAACTTTAATCGTACTTTGACTTAGGAATGAGGTCCATTCCTGTCATGGTATTAGAAACCCAAAAGATTTGGAGAAATTACAAAGGCAGATACCATTACTGGAATCACCCATTACCAACAGTTCAAAAGATAGATGCTAGAAAACCGGATATAGTGGTCCATGAAAAGAAGACAAAAGTAGCATTGATGATTGAAATCGCCACACCCAGTGATTACAGTGTCTTGTGTACAGAGAAACACAAAGTCATTAAATATCAGGATCTGCAGGCAGAAACGAGAGCAATGTGGAAGAAAAATACCCAGACAGTTCCAGTAGTAGTAGGAGCAATGAGTCTTAGAAAAAAGAATCTACAATCGTATTTAGATATGTTATCAATACATGTAATCCTGTACGAATTGCAGAAGGAACCATTACTGGGCACATTGTGGGCGCTGCAAAGAGCACTTTTGGCTGACATCAAAGATTGAAATAATACTAATTTCATGAACTTTAATCGTATTTTGACTTAGGAATGGGGTCCATTCCCATCATGGTATTTGAAACCCAAAAGACATGGAGAAATTACAAAAGGGAGATACCATTATACTGTATCTATTACTATCTATCCATTATGTATATGTATTATATATAGCTATATAATTAATATTATACTTATTATTATATATCTAGTGGCATGCACACCATGCCAGGACCCTATTTCATTCTACTATTTTTTCCCCAGCCCCTCCCTCGATTACCTATGGAAACTGAGGTTTTTGTATGACTGTAAATCAGCATATACTCCTTTTTGTTATAATTTAATTTTGTTATCATTCCCAGTTTACCTCACAACTAAAGTGAAGGTATTTTCTACTCTATCCTTAGCTGCCTGTCCCTTGGTTTAATTACCCCCTGTGAACTGCAATTGATTAATTTTACCCTATAACCAGCAATAGTGCTTATTTACTTACTCACGTGTAAGTTGATGATTGTTTTTCTTTTTTTCTTCTTACTGCAATCTCCCGGTCCTGTTTTCTTTCCCTTACTATAACACTGCAAGTTTTACAGTTGCCCGTGTACCTTCGGACTGTTCCCAACACACCTCTATACCTAGAGCTAATGTATAAGTAGAGGCTGCATCACTGACTTTAGGCCAAGTCACAGTACTTTTACTGCACTTCTAGCCTTCATCCATACTATTGCTGAAACTAGAGACAAAAATCAACTTGTTTCCTGTCTATTCCTTGACCTCTCAAAAGCATTTGATATTGTTTCTCACACTAAACTACTAACTAAATTCTCTGATCTCAACCTCTCCACATCTGCTGTTCTCTGGTTCTCCAGCTATCTCACTTAGGTAGGTTACACTCTGTCAGATGGCAATCCACCTGCACCCCTTTTTTACCTATCCAAACCGGAGTCCCCTAAGGCTCCATTGTAGGTCCTCTTCCTTTCAAAATTTTTACTTATGACCTCCACTTATCCTATTACAACTTTTCCCTTATGCAATACACTGACAATTCTACCCTCATCTCCCTCTCTGATGACATCCCTCACCTTCATTCTATAACTCCGATTTCATTTCTCTCTATCGAACAATAGCTAACAGATAACCAACTCATTCTCAACCCTGAAAAACAAACTCTTCCTCTTTCTTCCTAAATTTCTTTCACATTACAAATCCACCTTCACCATCTCATCTCTTGATGCCACTGTCATTAAATCTGATTCACATACTAAGCTCTTTGGCATCATAGTGCACAACCAATTAAAATCTGATCTCCACATTCACCATTGTATTAAAAAGACACATATAAAATTGTGACTACTCTATAGAAACAGAAAATTCCTGTTTTATAATTCCAAAACATCTCTAGCACAGGCATTCCTCCTTCCCTGCCTACTGTATGCCTCTCCAATACTAACACATCTACAAGCCTCCTTAATAACCAAATTAGAACAAGCATACAACAAAATAGCTAGATTTGCCTGCAACCTACCACACAGAACCCACCACTGCCTTCCTCTTAACTGAAATGGCTTGAATTTCCTCAACAACTGCTCCTTTCCCAGCTACAGATCACTCACTCCCTACTGAATAATCCCTCTGCCTGTTCTTCCCTCTCTTCTTTAATCTCCCCTTGCACTCCTAAATGTACTCTCCGTAGTGCCGATCAATTCCTTCTTGACATATACAAACCTAATAAAAACATCGGCAAACTACTCTACAAAAGTAGTGTTCCAAGCCTGGAACAAACTTGCCTCACATATCCAAAATATCAAAAACTAGAAGAGCTTTAAAAAAGAACTGAAAAATGACCTCATGAACTCTAGTTCCTGTCCTCTAGTTCCTGTCCTTGCCGGGACCCTACCTAACCCCCTCCATCTTTCTATTCATTACCTTAAAACTGTATCCTCCTAGGGTTATCAATGGTATAAGTTAGTGACTACACCTCAGTAATGCTCTCTGCAGCTCCTATGGTTATCAATAGTAAACCTTCATGACTACACCACAGTGATCATTTGTGCAGCTCCTATGGTTATCAATGGTAAAACTTCATGACTACACCACAGTGATCATCTGTGCAGCTCCTATGGTTATCAGTGGTAAAACTTCATGACTATACCACAGTGATTATCTGTGTAGCTCCTATGGTTATCAATGGTAAAACTTTGTGACTATACCACAGTGATGGTCTCTGCAGCTCCTATGGTTATCAATGGTAAAACTTCATGACTACACCACAGTGATTATCGGTGCAGCTTCTAAGGTTATCAATGGTAAAACTTCATGACTACACCACAGGGATTATCTGTGCAACTCCTATGGTTATCAATGGTAAAACTTTGTGATTATACCACAGTGATGCTCTTTGCAGCTCCTATGGTTATCAATGGTAAAACTTCATCACTACATCACAGTGATCATCTGTGCAGCTTCTAAGGTTATCAATGGTAAAACTTTGTGACTATACCACAGTAATGCTCTCTGTAGCTCCTAGGGTTATCGATGGTAAAACTTTGTGACTACACCACAGTAATGCTCTGTGCAGCTCCTAGGGTTATCAATGGTAAAACTTTGTGACTACACCAGTGATTCTCTGTGGAGCTCCTATGGTTATCAATGGTAAAACTTTGTGACTACACCACAGTAATGCTCTCTGCAGCTCCTATGGTTATCAATGGTAAACCTTCATGAGTACACCACAGTAATCATCTGTGCAGCTCCTGTGGTTACCAATGGTAAAACTTCATGACTACACCACAGTGATGCTCTGTGCTGTTCTATTATATATATATATTCTCTTTTTTGGTAATGCCATCTATGCTGCCCATCTAGAGAGCTTTCAGTAAAACTATGTAATACCAATATTATAATGTGCATTGACCAAGATAAGTTTTTTCCTTTCTTCTGTACTTTACTGAAATTGTAGTTATGTTTGCCTACACCTGCCATTTGTACACTTTAAATCACTGTTAATTTTTGCTACCTGTATTGTCTTGAATTTATATCAACCGTCAATGCCAACACCATTGAATCTATGTATACAATTGAATGTAAGCAAATTGTTTATTCCTTACACTCTTGTCATCATGTAATTGTCTGCATACTTTCTGGAGCTTTTCTCCTTGAATCTCCACTGAAAATGGGCCCTTGGCTCAGTTGGACTAACCCAGTTAACAAATGACAAATAAAATAAATAAAATAAATAAATTATTCACTAGGTCATATAAATATGGGGAGATTCCTCAAGAATAGAGACATGCACTTATTAAACCTGTCTTTAAGGGAAAGTGGAGTAGGACAAACTCCGAGTCATATAGACTCTTAAGTCTACTTTCATGTTGTGGAAAAACAACGGAGAAAGTAATAGTGGATAAGTTACTGTCAGAACTGGTAGGTTGGGACTTGAAACCATATGTCAGCATGCATATGTTAAAAACAGATCTACTATCACCTGTAACATGATGTTCTATAACAATGTAATAACAGCTATGAATGAAAAATTGTGCTGTGATGTAATTTATATAGATTTAACCTCAGTATTTGACAGTCATACACAAAACACTAGTCAATAAATTAGTACAACTGGGTATTGGAGTACTCTTAATAAAATGGACAGATGCATGTCTTACAAATAGGACATGTCAAGTATCACACAGCTACTGGACTGGGGAAATTATTGGTTACAGTCACGGTGTCCCACAGGGCTCTATACTAGGTCCATACTTGCTTAGACTGTATCTTTCAGATTTCAGTTTTTCATCTGAGGTATTCTACAGTCTGTATGCAGACGACCTGAAATTGGGTAAACTGATTACACGTGTTACAGATAAGACATATCTTCAAAAGAACTTCACTAAATTGGCCATTTGGGCACAGGAGAATAATATGCTGATAAATACATAAAAAAACTAAGCATATGAGATTTTGGGAGATATAAATTGAAAGGTGAATATTTAATACAGCACACAGTGATTGAGACTGTAGACTCATTTAAGGACCTGGGTATATGGGTAGATCTAGCTATGAGTTTTTCTAATCATATCAACCAATTAGTTAATGATAGTTATAGAATTATAGGTTGTATAAAAAGGTTTATAAATTCTAGGAAATCAAAAATAATGAAGTCATTGTTTGTTAGTTACATTAGACCCAAACTTGAGTATGGAGTAGCAATACGGAAACCTTATAAGAAAATAAGCATGAGTAAACTGGAAAGAGTACAGCGGAGATATACCAAGAGCATCCATGGATGTGAAAATTTAACTTATTATGAAAGACTAAAATATCTGAACTTGTACAGTGTCTCTTACAGATATCTAAGAGGAGATCTTATTCAGATATATATGGCATTTAGTGACAACTACCTCTAGGAATGTTTGGGGTTATCAAAACATACTAGAGAATTATCAGACAACCTATGTAGAAGATTCTATAGGAATGAGAAGTGTACTAGTTGGTACACTGACAGAGTAGCTGATGCATGGAACAGCCTACCAAATTACAAAGAAGCTGAAGCATGGAACAGCCTACCAAATTACAAAGAGCCTGATGCATGAACAGCCTACCAAATTACATTAAAGTAAATACTAGTTTGCATATTTTTAAGAACACCATGGAGACTTATTATAGGAACAAGTGTTTTGGTATACTGTCAAGCTAGAAGGTCATTAATGCCCATGTTTGAAATATTTGTATGTATGTATGTATGCATGTATGTATTGAATGGTACAGTCTCAAGTTGCAGCAGCTTTGTGCCTTAGAGATGTGACAGGTATTGCCCCTCATAAAATACAGAGATGTTTAAATTTACAGTGAAAGCAGCCTTGCATTTGGCAGATTAACTTTCACACAGTTTAGACTGTTTTCTGCCAGTCACCTGGCTGGGTGCAATGGCAACAAGCTCAACACTGTGAACTTTGCTGTTCCAATACGAATTCCTGGTGATCATCTAAAAAAGAAAACACAAAAATATATACAAATCCTTCCCCCAAAGTAGTAGGGAAGAGTATCTTGATTAATAACACATGAAAGGCATTAGAACAAATGAGCCATGTTGGTAATATCACAAAAATCCTGGAACAAGCAAGGAACATTTTCACTATTTCCTTGAAGTGCATGTTGCTACAGAAACCTCACATTGCAGACTAGAAAATGTTATTTCCCCTTACCAAAATATATGTAATGCACACAGAAATCTGATCATGCTCCAAAAATGAAAAAAATAACCTTGTCATAATGATGGTCATACATAACAACCTATCTATGACAAGGTTGTTACGATAAAGTTCATGCTTGTGAATCTTGCTGTTATTAGTGAGGCTTATGCTACCTCACATGTGGCAGCCATCACAGAACTGCACTGGAAAGCTGCCAACAGCTTTAAATGCTGTAATTTATTTCACACTGCCACACAAACAACAGCAAAATGTCCAACAGCTTTTAAGGCATTAGGCTGAAGAGAGGTGTATTTCGAATGGGGTTATTTGTGTGGCAGCAAATGTGCCTTCTTTTATTTTAAACTGCTAATACATTGGGTTAACTAAAATTCCCCATATGTTAAAAACAATTATGATTATATCTGTGATCATAACTTTATTATGTGTCCAAGAATTTCTCAAAATAAACTGGTTATTGTTGGTGACTCAATCATAATCTTCTATATGTGGGTTTGATTCAACCAGTTACTAAGTTATCATTTATTTTGTCAATAAACGTTGATAAAAACAAAGACAAGGGAAGAAGAGACTACCCAAATGCTTAGATACCACTGAGTATAACAAGCATTAAAGAAAATAAAGAAGCTGAAGATGAAGGTCCTTTACAGCGTCCTGCTAAAATGTGACATATGCATGTTTTATTGCAGTGGCTTAACTGTGTATTAATTTAATGCGATAAGAGTATATATGAGCATTGTTCTGCAGGAGTTCACTTTTATCTGAACAGCTATCTAGACCTTCATATTATTTGTGTGCGAAGGACTGCACAAGTTCAGCAAGTCACTATTCGAAAAATGGAGCTAAACCATTTCAAGGGAAAATGAAACGTAAATTGCTAGCTTTCAGATAATCCAGTCCTTCCTTGGGTTGTGAATGTTACAGTTATGTACTTTGCTGACAAGCATGAAAATCCATGTTTTGTTAGTTCTCAGACCATAATGTAAAACATAACAAAGATTCTGGACTACTGGTTCCAGAATGAGAAAGCTGTAGAAGGTTGTCCAGAAACAGAAACTGAGAAAACATTTTTTTCAGTACAGTACTGAGGTGGTGGTGCTGCGGTAGCATTGTCGCCTTACAGTAATATGTTGTCCTGTTCGATTCTCAGCTAGAGCATCTTCTGTGTGGAGACATGCGTGAATGGGCGTACCTTCATTGAAGGTTGTGCTTCACGGCCGGCAACTCGGCACGTAAAAATCTACTGCCAATCATTAGTGGACCGGAGTTCCGCTGTGGCGACCCCTAACCAGGAAAAGCCGAAAGACACTACAACTGGTTAATGCCCAATTAACTATAGTTCATTTAGAGACCAGTCTTAAACTTATCTCAGAAAGGGAATTACCTGTTGCCACAATTGAAAATAGATTTCTTGTATTTTTTAAAGCAATCATTTCACCAACACCTTGTTAATAGAGATGAAAGAATAACTCAGTCCTTCCACACACACACACACACACACACACACACACACACACACACACACACACACACACACACACACACATGTTTTTGCGTGCACACACAACACAAATAAGCTTGCATCAGAAACATTGGTGAGTCAACATATCTTGTTGTTCTGTTAGGAGCCATGTTTCTGTAAGTCTTCAAAGCATGATGTACTGAGCCAGCTACTGGTAAACATCACAAATCGCAGCTATCCCTTTATATTTCAATTTTAAGAAAGGCCTACTGAATGTAACTTTGTCAGGCCAGCTTATGAAACTATTACTATAACTGGTGAAAGTTTCTAAAGTTTTGTAATTTAAAAAATGCTCACCTATAAGTAAATAAAATGACATTATATAATTTTGTTTTACAAAAAAGTAGACATTAATGTGTGAAGATACGAATTATTATTATCTGTTATAAATATCTAATTCTACTAGCCATTTCCAAAGCATTATGTTTTCTATAAGAAATACTTAGTCATAGCCCTTGGGTTATTTCCTTCTCATACCATCCCAAATTACGCCAGAGCTTATTTATACAGCTGCGTTTCCAAACAGCGAATGGCATGATGAACACTGTCACAAAAAAGAAAAGACTTAATGATGTAATGTTTTATATCACACTTTCTAGACAGGAAATGTGCACAGAACTCCATACTTGTATGTTGGTAAAGAATAAATGGGTACTTAAACTGATTGCTCAATGACACAGAATGCAGCATCTGTTGCAATAATTCAGTTTATGTAAACTGTTCTTCTCCTTAAGTGCATTTATCCACACAATAAAATATACTCTTTTCCTGTCTAGGTGATAACAAACAGAATTATGGCTAATTGCAATTTCAGATCAATAGTCTGACATCTGAATATTTTGTATGCGGGAAAGATACTACCAGAAGTAGAAGGAACCCAATACCAAGATGGATACAAACCTGGGGAAGCTTATTTTTAAAGAAGAGTTACATTAAACACGATTTGCCATATTTTATGACGAATTTCTATGACAGTAAAACTCCCTACAAATTTAGAACTTAACAAAGCTTTCTGGTAAGCATCAAGTTTTACAATTAAGATATACAACTACCTGAAATAGATAAAAGTCATATCAAAAGGTCCTTAGGGCAACAGATATTGTATCTAGATTCATTAATTTTTGAAAAAGGGCTCTTTCCTACCTAGGGATTTTTAGAATTATTTGTTCAATAAGACATCTCCCCAAACCGCTTTGCCTGACCGCAGTTATCTCCTTTGTAACAGACTTTAGAAGCCAAGGAATGAACTACAGAGATATATTCAGTGCTTTCAGTACTTGGACAGATATTAGCCATTGGTAATATACTGACTGAGTAGAATTTCGGGTACTGTTCCACCCACATTACTGATGATACAAATTAAGTTAGCAGCCTGGATGCCTGTGGATTGGACTGTAGGAAAGATGTGAATGACAGTCAGATCAATTTCCTTGTGGAAGAAGGAGGGGATACACCACTGTCAGATTAATCCCTAGGGATGCCTGTATAACTGTGGACATTTAAACTGTTACATTATGTTATATGATATGAGTGTCCAAGGCTCTGGAAATCTCATTATTATACCAGTATTCTCACCCATCCTGACTGGGGCACATATAAACTTCCTGACTGTGACACACACAAACTTCCTGACTGGGGCACATATAAAATTCTTGACTGTGACACATATAAACTTCCTGAGTGGGGCACATATAAACTTCCTGTTTGGGTCACATATGACCTCTGTCTGCTGCTAAGCCCTTGCCTTTCCTCACTCTGGATAACTTTTCTGGAATTTAACAATGCCCACTCATTTTTATGCACATCTGCTGCTCTTTTTTGCTCTCAGAAAGACAGGTTCTGTATTATATTCTTTACTCCAACAATCTGTGTTGCAAACCATCTACTGCTACATTTCTATAGGTTTTCCTACTATTTCAGAAGACATCACAATGAGTCCCTGCCTGGTATATGGTCACTTGCTCAAATCATGGCTGTTTATACCAGAGTTGCTCCAGTACAGCTGCATGAAGTAGCAGTTCCTTGATGCTGCGGATGGCTTCACACTGGAGCAATAGTGTTTAAACTCTACTGTGTTTGACTTTTTCTAAGATCATAGACTCCTAAAAAAACAACATTACTGGAGTGACAATAAAAGTTATATGCAGTATGGGAGGTAAAATTTGCAAATATCAAATACATCTGCTTAGGTTTTGTAAAAGTTAATCATCATTATAATCAACTCTATTTTTTCCAATTTTTTACAAGTGGTCAGGGTGTTAAGCACAACTGTCACCATTTTTCTTGAGTCAGTGTCACTTTCCTACTGTCTTCAATGGTCAAGCATGACTGTCACATGTCTTTTCTCATGCAATCCATATCTGCTGAATTCCCTTGTTTCTTTATCCCTTCTTCCTGTCTCTCCCAAGTCTTCTTCACCAGATTGTCTTCTGATTTCCTGCACATGTGCTCACACCACCACAATCTGTTCTACTTGACCTTCTTTGTAATTGGAGCAACTTTGGCTTCTGTTCTGATTTCCTCATTACTTTGTCTGTCCCACAGTGTGCATCCAACCACCCATATCAGTTCATCTCCATCACCTCAAGCTTCCTCAGATATTCAACCTTCACTGCCCTGGTTTCTGTGCCATTTATACACCCTACCTTTCACCTTCTTTAGCATTCTTCTGCCATACTGTCTCGACACTCTATGCCACCTATCTGCAGTCCCTTTAATTCTAGCTTTAACCTCCTTATTCAAACATCTCATCTCCTTATCCACTCCTCCAAGATACCTGAAGTTGTTAACCAGTTCCACTAACTTCCCTTCTGTTTTAATGTTCAGCTTCTGATTTCCTTCAGCTGATGTCATGACAGCTGTCTTGTTTGTACTCGTTTTCATCCCACGTGCTTTCAGTTTTGCATTCCATTTACCTAATATTTGCTGAAGTCCTTGCTCAGAGTCTGCTTGTAATGCCACATTGTCTGCATACAGTAGCTTTCTTGACCTGTCCTCAATGACCTGTTTTGTAAATGTAGTCCATCACCAGTATGAGCAGAAGTGGGCTTAGAGCTGAACTCTGATACACACCCACTTCCACTGGGAACACCCTCTGTAAGTCCGAGCACTGCTCATACTTGTATCACTGCATCCTTGTAGATAGCCTGCACTATGTTTATCAGTGCCTCTGGGGCTTCAAACCATCACAGGGTTGTCAAAATCAGCTGTCTTGGGACCTTCTCACATGCTTTCTTCAAGTGTGGGAATGCCGAGTCAGACTCTTTCATTGCCTTTAGCTTCTTCTCCGCTATCTGTCTTACTGAAAACATCAAGTTGTTTGTGCTGCATCCTGATCTGAATCTGAAGTAATAATTTCCAGTCTTACTCTTAACTACTCTGTATATTCATTTATGAAGCACCCTCTCCAGCACTTTCACACTGTACGACAGTTATCTGATACCTCTATACAGCCCACAGTTGTGAATGTCCTCTTTGTTCCTGTACATCTATACAGCCCACAGTTGTGAATGTCCCCTTTGTTCCTGTACATCTATACAGCCCACAGTTGTGAATGTCCCCTTTGTTCCTGTACATCTATACACCCCACAGTTGTGAATGTCCCCTTTGTTCCTGTACATCTATTCAGCCCACAGTTGTGAATGTCCCCTTTGTTCCTGTACCTCTATATAGCCCACAGTTGTGAATGTCCCCTTTGTTCCTGTACCTCTATACAGCCCACAGTTGTGAATGTCCCCTTTGTTCCTGTACCTCTATATAGCCCACAGTTGTGAATGTCCCCTTTGTTCCTGTACAGTGGTACTAGAATTCTTATTCCCCGGTCATTCGGGATCCATCTCCACTCCATACTGCTGAGAGTACCCCCCCCCCCCCGGAGTAATTTTCTCCCCTACACCCAACACCTTGATCTTATTTGCAATTACCTCATCTGAGGTAATTACGTAACAGCACATGAATGAAAACAATAAACTTGTAGTGCACATATTTAATTATACGTTTAATAAAAGACAGTGAACAAGTTCAAAAGTGTGTACAGTACAACAATCAGAAACAGCAGTAAGTAATAAAGATACAGAGAATGGGGAACGCAAAGTGCATATTTGAGAAAAAATAGCTGTGCATAAACAGGCAACACTGGTATGCAAACAGTAATATAAGGAGCACTGTAATCAAGTGAAAACAATCATTTCTGCTATAAAGTGGTAGAGCAGAGTCTGATACATAGGGATTATGTCTTTATAACAAGCAACTTTTCTGTGATTGTTATAGCATGACAGAAGGTTACTGGAAATCTAAACTGTAACCTGAAATTCTAATATCTCTGGAAAGCTAAGTACAGATCTTGGCCATAGTGTTTTTAAATACTACATTACTGAATGAGTTCTAATGCTTTATTGGGGAACTTGTTAAAGACCTGAGATTCTTAGCAGGTGAATATCAAACCTAAGTAAGGAGTACGGAATGATACAGTGCTGACTGAGTGTGAAAGAAGTTCTGTAAGGAGTATGTAATGGTACAGTGCTGACCGAGTGTGAATGAAGTGCTATAAGGAGTACGGAATGATACAGTGCTGACTGAGTGTGAAAGAAGTTCTGTAAGGAGTATGTAATGGTACAGTGCTGACCGAGTGTGAATGAAGTGCTATAAGGAGTACGGAATGATACAGTGCTGACTGAGTGTGAAAGAAGTTCTGTAAGGAGTACGGAATGATACAGTGCTGACCGAGTGTGAATGAAGTGCTATAAGGAGTACGGAATGATGCAGTGCTGACTGAGTGTGAAAGAAGTTCTGTAAGGAGTATGTAATGGTACAGTGCTGACCGAGTGTGAATGAAGTGCTATAAGGAGTACGGAATGATACAGTGCTGACTGAGTGTGAAAGAAGTTCTGTAAGGAGTATGTAATGGTACAGTATTGATCGAGTGGGAATGAAGTGCTGTAAGGAGTACGGAATGATACAGTGCTGACTGAGTGTGAAAGAAGTTCTGTAAGGAGTATGTAATGGTACAGTATTGATCGAGTGGGAATGAAGTGCTGTAAGGGGTATGGTGTGGCACAGTGCTAACCAAGTGGGAACAAAGTGCTGTAAGTAGTATGGCATGGCAGAATGCTGACCGACAGTGAACAAAGTGCTTTAAGGAGTATGGCATGGTACAGTGCTGTCCGAGTAGGAACAAAGTGCTCTAAGGAGTATGGTATGGCATGGTGCTGACCAAATTTGAACGAGTGCTGTAAGAAGTATGGCATGGTAGAATGCTGACCAACTGTGAACAAAGTATTTTAAGGAGTATGGCATGGTACGGTGCTGACCGAGTGGGAACAAAGTGCTCTAAGAAGTATGGCGTGGTACAGTGCTGACTGAGTGTGAATGAAGTGCTATAAGGAGTATGGCATGGTATGCTGCTGACTGAGTGTGAACGAAGTACTGTAAGGAGTATGGTATGACATGGTGCTGACCGAGAGGGAACAAAGTGCTGTAAGGAGTATGGCATGGTACAGTGCTGACCGAGTGTGAATGAGATGCTATAAGGAGTATGGCATGGTACAGTGCTGACCGAGTGTGAATGAAGTGCTATAAGGAGTATGGCATGGTACAGTGCTGACCGAGTGTGAATGAAGGACTGTAAGGAGTATGGCATGGTACAGTGCTGACCGAGTGTGAATGAAGGACTGGTATTCATTTCAGCTGATGTGGCTGATCAGTTGCTAAACTATAGTTCAGAACGTTTGATGACTCTATTTTGGGTCTTCAACTTCAGGGAACCTTTATTTATATATTTTTTGTAATCCTCAGTTTTTGGTTAAGGGGGATGCCAGTCATAGCTTGGAGTTGACCTTGCTATTACTCTTCATACAATGTCTTGTTGCATGCCACACATGAGAAGATTGATGATTGCATTAGATTAGACCTTCTGTTTGTATACATCATTATTGGCAGGAAAAGGTGTTTAAAAATGCTGTGCACCTTAATTTTCCCTCAGGAATCCCCTGAGGCTGTGATCATGTGGTGGCAGAACCACAGTAATATGCTTACAAATACTTCTTATGACAGCACCACAATTTTAAGCTGTGCATGAAACAGCTGACAGCTCCTGCTTTTCTGTTACTGGAAGAGACTGCCTTCATATTTGTGAACCTCAAAGGAAAAATGCGAAGATGTTTTGGACAGCTTTTGACTTGCCTTAACGGCAACTATATTTCTATCATGCTAAGAAAATATGGGATAAGAGCTTCTGACAATTTCTGACTACCATTTACTCCAACAATTCTATTCCAGTGAAAAGTTATATGGAAACCAATTTACCAAAAATACAAAACATATAAAACTTGATACACTGGTATCCATGAGATCTCCTTGGCACATGACATGCACCTCTGGAAGTAGTGCTCTAAATGCTAGTGTAAGAATGGGATCTCACCAATAATCTTAAGGAGCAGACCTCACATGGGAGCCAAGAGTGATGAGCCATATGGTAACCTCCAGCACTGAGGAGCGCATCACAAACATAATATGCTTTATAATCCTGATGTGACATCATAGACAATGAAGTTCAGCTGCCTGACCCATTAATGCAATTACCTATAATATGCCATTGTAGTTAAACATTCTTCATGTTAAACATCATTCACTAAAGCACTTTTCCTGCACATGCGTGTTTCCAGAAGCACTACATATTTTAAAAATGTGGCAAAACTCACTGTAGCAAAAATAAAAACACACAAAAATGACCACTTGAGCCAGAGAAAGTACAGTTTTGTACCTACCATAAATGTAGATGTCCGATAGGCATGCATCTGCAGTCCTTACAAATGGGTTGTCCTGTCGTCAGGCAGCCCTTCGGTTGGCCGGATTCCAAAGTCTGGGTCTGGCCTTGGCTGGTGTCGCACTTCACCCGACGTCATAGCTGCAGTTCTTCGGGTATAAAGGCATCAGCCAACGCCATTTTCCTCAGTGTTTCTTGCCCCAGATGCCAGGTGCCCTCTAGGAATGCTAAATTTGGATAATGCAAATGGTTCCAAATAGTAGAGAGCAAACAAAAAATAAGCATGTATGTACATATATACAAATAAATACACCATAATAGATTTCCCCAGCTAGCTACAAGATGGGCAAATACCCTAGGAGTACCACAGAGGGGAAGGAGGGTGGGTAATCCCGATTGCAGATGCATGCCTATCGGACATCTACATTTATGGTAGGTACAAAACTGTACTATGTCCTTCAAGGATGCATCTGCAGTCCTTACAAATGGGTAGAATACCACAGCCAAACTGGGGGAGGAGGAGAAATAAGATTATGGTGTAGTTAAGATCCCATGCAAAACAGCAGTGGCAAAACCTGCTCGGGATCTGGAGTATAAAGGTAAATTATAATGCTTGGCAAATGTATGCACGGAGCTCCAAGTAGCAGCCTCTAAAATGTCTTTGGTAGCCACTCCTCGTAGAAAAGCTGTGGTAGTGGCTGTTGCCCTTGTAGAGTGAGGTCTGATGTTTTCTGGAGTTTTCTTCCCATGGTAGGAGTAACAAAATCTAATGCAATTTCCTATCCACTTAGAGATTGTCTGTTTTGAAATTGCTTTTCCTTCCATTCCTGTTGCATATGCTACCAGTAGCTGGTCAGTTTTTCTATTGCCCTTGGTCCTGTCCAGGTAGTAGCGTAGTTGTCTATGTACATCCAAGGTATGCAACAGTCTTTCTCCCCTGTTCTGTGGGTTGGGGAAGAATGTAGGTAGATGGATAGCTTGATTTAAAGATACCCTGGACACCACCTTTGGCATAAAAGTAGGATTTGTTCTCATGGACACTCTATCTTGATGGAAGATCAAGAAGGGCTGTACTGCCATTAATGCCTGAGCAGAGGATGTGAGAAGACTGGAGGATCCAAGTTGTATTCTGCTGAAATAGCTGATGCATGAATCTTAATGGAAGAATAGGACAGGCCGTTGTGGAAGAGCTCTGCCAAGTATTCCAGGATGTTGGCTATGTTTACCAGTGACACATTTTCTCCCTTTGCAGTACTCCAAATGTGATATCTTTTCCATTTTGCTGAATAATATTTTCTTGTTGAGGGTCTGCGAGCCTCCAAGATAATGTCTTTAACCCTTTGGGATAAATTTGGGTTATTTGGTCTTATGCAATGTTCCAGGCAGACAGCTGCAGTGTTTTCAGGTTTGGATGCAGGGTGTTGTAGTTGTTCTGTGTTAACATTAACGGAACTAGAGGTAGAGTCCATATTTGTTCCCGAGACATGCTCCTCAGTAATGGGTACCAATGCTGCCTTGGCCAGTCTGGAGCTATCAGGATGATCCTTGGACGGTCCTCTTTGATTTTCAATAGCACCTTGTGCATCAAAGGAAGTGGTGGGAATGCATATGCTGTCAGGTTTTTCCAACTGAAAGATAGGGAGTCCACTTTCCAAGCAAGTGGGTGGTACGTCCTTGTGCAGAATTTCTTCAGTTGGTGATTGCGTGGGGATGCAAATAAGTCTATTTCTGGTAGTCCCACTTTCTTGTAATGGTTTTGAAGATGTCCGGATGCAGCATCCATTCGTGGGCATCCGTGGTAGTTCTGCTTAGTATGTCTGCTAGAATGTTTTCTTTTCCTGGCACAAAATTGCTTGTAACTGAATGTTGAAGCTCAGGGCCACATTCCAGAGGTCCATTGCCATCCGGCATAGAGGGTACGAATGTGTGCCTCCCTGTTTGTTGATGTACCACATAACTGTGGTGTTGTCTGTCCTTATCAACAGTTGACCTTGTCGGAGAAATGGTCTGAATATCTGAATTGCCAGTTTTACTGCCAGCATTTCCTTTTGATTTATGTGTAGGTGCAGCTGGTCTTGAGTCCATAAGCCTTGTATGCACTTGTCCAGCATGTGCGCCCCCCAACCGAGGTCTGAGGCGTCCGTTGTGATGGTCTGGCTTGGTTGAGTGCTGTGGAAGGGCAGTCCTTTGTTTGATTGACAGGCCTGAGCCCACCATTGGAATTCTTGTTTCAGGCATGGGATTATTGGAATTTGGGTTTCTAGGCTGTGCTTGTGCTGAAACCATAAATTCCTTAGGTACCACTGTAACTTTCTCATATGCAGTCTGGCATGTGGAACCAATATTATGCAGGATGCCATGAAACCCAAGGCTTGCAGGACTTTTCTTGCTGTTAGCTGGTTCTGCTTTGTTAATGCCAAGAAGTAGAGAGGGAGTTGCTCCTGTTTTTCTACTGTTAGGAATGCCATTTGTTTTGATGTGTCCAGCTCTGCACCCAAAAGGTTATCCTTTGGGATGGTATCAGCCTTGACTTTTTTATATTGACTGTGTATCCCAGGGCTTGCAGTAGATAAATGACCCTTTTCAAGTCTTCTGTTAGCTTGTTTTTGTTGTCCGCTTGTAACAGGCAGTCGTCCAGGTAAGGGTAGATTTGGATTCCCTGAAGCCTGCAATGAGCAATTACTGATGCCAGGAATTTCGTGAACACTCTGGGCGCAGTAGATAAGCCAAAGGGCAATGCTGAGAATTGATAATGCTCTGATCCTGCAAGAAATCTGAGGTATCTTCTGCAATTTGGTCGTATGGGGACGTGCAGGTATGCCTCCTTGAGATCTAGAGTTACCAGCCAAGACTCCTTGCCCAACATGGGAAGAAGCTGCTGTAGGGTCAGCATTTTGAATTTTGGAACAATGAGGAATGTGTTTAAAGCGGACAGGTCGAGAATAGGTCTCCATTTGTTTTCTTTTCTTGGTACCAGGAAGAGCCTGGAGTAAAATCCCTGTCCTTGCTCCATAGATGGTACCTTTTCTACAGCTCTCATCCTTAGTAAGTGAGTTATTTGTTTTAGAGCTTCTGCCTTTTGATTTGGAGGTAGGTTTGGCATTCCTCTCTTCCTTGGTAGAGTATGGAAGTGAAACCTGTAACCTTGGTCTATTGTCTGCAAAATCCACTTGTCTCCTGTGATGTAATGTCAGTTTACTGAAAATAAGGGTAGCTTCCCGCCTAAGGGTGCTTCTAGTTGTTCCCTGGTAGGTGGTGCCAGAGCCAAGTCACTGTGATTGTCTTGTAGTAGTGGTGGTGGCTGTATCTGTGGCTGTACCTCGCTGGTTGTTAGCCTGCCACTGGCGTCCCCTGTAGGCACCTCTGGATTGACCTCTGCCTCTTGAGCGCCTATTCCTGCCTCTCTGAGCTCTGGAGGTGTCTGGAAAGGACCAATTCTTGGAAGGCCAATTCCTGCTAAACCTTGGAGGTTGGACCTGTAAGAAATCTTTCACTGTCTGGACAGATTTTGCCTTCTCTTCCATCTTCTTCAGCACCTGTTGTGCAGGAGAGCCAAACAAATTGATCTTGTCCATGGGAGCATCTAGTAGCTTTGATTTGACATGGTCTGGTAAGGACTGCTCTTTTAACCATGCATGTCTTCTGATCACTGTGCCAGTCATGGCTGATCTAAAGGAAGCCTCCAGTGCATCATAGCCGCATTTTAAGGAATGATTACTGACCTGCTGAATGTTATGTACCATTTCCTGAACAGATTTTTTGTCTAATGGTTCATCCGAGGACAGCTTTTTAGTTAACTGGTCTAACATAAATTCTTGATACTGGATCATGTGGAATTGACAGTTCAAGGCCCTAGCTGAAAGAGTAGCAGAAGTGTAAACTTTTTTACCCCATCTCTAAGGACCTGGATTCCCTTTCAGAGGGGAGGGTTTTTGGCAGAGGTAGCTGCTACAGCCTTAGGTCCCTGGGAGATAGTTTCGGGATCTGCAAAAGGAGCCTTATACAAATGATAATGTGTGTCCGGGACCCTGTAGTACCTATCGGGCTTAGCAGGGGCCGGAGGTAGTGAATCAGGAGCAGTACAAGCATCATTAAATGCATCATCCACAACAGAGAGAACTGGAGGGATGGCTAAAGGCCTATGCTGTGGTAAATGCAGAAAGGTTCTAAGCCTTTTTCTAGAGTCTGAAAAATCCTGGCCCTGCCACTGAAATTGTTCCCTCATAGCATGCAAGGTTTCCCCAAAGGAAAATTCCTCAGGCGGAGAGGCAGAAGGAATGGACTCTTCAGCATCAGAGTCTTCATAAGGGGAGAAAGGGCCCTCTGGAGGGTTTGTATTATCTGAATCATCAGAGGAGTCATCTGTAGAAACTGGTTCAGGGGGCTCTGCTCTAGGCCTCTTCTCTGGAGGTGGGTGAGAGGCCCTGTCTGGGTGAGGTTGGGATCCCTGGATCAAAGAAATGAGATCCTCTGCTAGACTAAGCATTTGTGAACTAGAGCTAGGCCTGTGAGAGGGGGTCTTAGCAGGCACAGATTTAGTAGATTTAGCTGCTTTAGCCCTGGCAAAGGCCTTAATCGACATGGTTGCAGGTGGCCTAGCAGCTCCACGTGCAGGGGTTGAAATATCCAAGGGGATAGTATCAGATAATTCCTGGGAACCTGCAAGAGCAGGTGGGATTTCAGAAGCCGATTCCACCAGGTTGGATGAGGCCTCAGTAGGAGGTAAGTTTTCGGCTGAAGGAAGAACCGCGAGCTCGGTCCTTTTTAGATATTTGCATATTCGGAGGATCCGACGGCATAATGTAAGCAAAATCGGAGCCGAAAAACTCCTCAGCAAATTCCGACCGACGTCTAAGCGTCCGTCAGTTAAAAGAAGCACAGACTAGACAAGCTGCTACGTCGTGGTCTGGGCCTAAACAAGGTAAGCAGTAAGAGTGGAAATCTTTATGAGGTATTTGTTTCCCAAAAGTTAAACAGTTATTCACTTTTTCTGACATCGGCTGAGGCAAGAAAGAGTCCCCAACGGGGTACTTAGCTTTTTAGAAGTCTTCGGTAGTAGTAGAAGTATTCGGTAGTAGTAATCTCTGGTTCTGACCGACCGGCACTTGCGAACAGCTTCTGCTTCGGGCGCCACGTGGCAAGAAAGACTCAGGAAAATGGCGTCGGCTGATGCCTTTATACCCGAAGAACTGCAGCTATGACGTCGGGTGAAGTGCGACACCAGCCGAGGCCAGACCCAGACTTTGGAATCCGGCCGACCGAAGGGCTGCCTGACGACAGGACAACCCATTTGTAAGGACTGCAGATGCATCCTTGAAGGACATCATAATATTCATGACCACATTATTCACAAAACCAGTTACAACCACATGAAATGTAACCAGATGAATGCTGAACTGCAGAACCAAACTGTATTCAACCAGTGCTTCAGCTTTTACTGTCATAACATTGTTTTTTGTTGTGGTCTTATCCACGGTAATGAATCAGCCTGAAGCTATATGATTTTATTTTCAACATATTCACAGGTGATTAAGGTGGTATCAGTAAAGTAAAAGTAAATTAAAGCACCAAAGTTACACACTGGAAATCAGTCACTGTACTTTATTGCAGAAAACAAATGGTAAGCGCTTTCACAACTTGATGTTGCTTCATCAGACCACATCACTACAACTGATGCTTGGTTAAATACTAAGACAATTAGTATGACATCACAATTTAAAGAAATATTTCCCCACAGACATAAAAACATATACCAATATCTATAAGAAAAATTACATAAAAGATATAGAAAAGTATATATATATATATATATATATATATATATATATATATATAATAAAAGGAATATTTTAAATATTTTAAATAAAAGGGATATTTTAAATATTTAAAAAAAGGGGAGATGTCATCCCTGATGGTTATTGGTAATAATCATTAAAATGTATTGGTGCTCACTGACCTTGGCTCTATAAAACACACGTTTAAGTGATCTTTGGTACAGATGAAAACAACTCTGACCACCCAGAGTTAGCTGCCTTAAATGGGCTTCATGGATACCCTTCTCTGCTTCTTTAATTGTAAGCTAAACCATTTTCGGCTGATCTGTGATTATTCAAGCTGCTTTTTGGCAATTAACCATTCAGCATATTACTGTAATTACTGTAACTCTGCTTAATTAACCTGTTCCTTTAATTGAATGGCTATCTTCCATGGTGGTAGCTCATAAGAAAAGCACAGAAGACATCAGAATATGTATTGACCCTTGAAATTTGAACAGAACATTAAAAAGACCTCATCATCTAATGCGCACAGTCAAAGAAGTCATGGCCTTGATTCCAAATGCCACTAATTTTTAGGTTTGCAGGTTCATATGATACTAGGCTATTATAAGCCTAGCCAAGATGCAAAGAGTTCATTTTGGCGAATTCAGCTTGACAGGAAATCATCATTGCTAACTACTTTTAGTACTCCATTTGGAAGGTACAGACTTTTGAGAATGCCACTTGGGATAAATTCTGCAACTGAAGTCTTTCAACTTGCAATGGAGCAAATGGAGCATTTTTTTTCTGGGTATCCCTGTGCTATTATAGTAAACAACATACTAGCAGGAGATTGTGATTCAGCCGAACATGACAGAAACCTCAGAAAAGCTCTAGAAAGGGCACATCAACTGAAATGCACAGAAATGCAAGTTCAAGGTACAAGTAGTTACTTATGTTGGTCATTTATTCACAATTACAGGCTTACAACCAGACCCTTCAAAACAAACAGCCACTCTTGAGATGCCAGCACCAGATAATGTTCAAGCCCTGCAATATTTTCTTGGCATGGTCAACTACCTAGACAAGTTTATTCCAGACTTGAGACAACTATCAGCACCACTCAGAGAGCTGACACGTAAAGATGCATCCTGGTCTTGGTTAGAGCAACACCAAAGAGCATTTGAAGTCCTGAAACAAACCAAATCTACCAAAAGAAGGGTGAGAGGACTAGTATTTTGGCCTTCTATGTCACAGGACATTGAGACAGCACTTTCTTCTTGTTCAGAATGTAATAGTACTAAGCCTCATCAACAGAAGGAACCACTTCAGCTTAACTAGATTCCGGAACTACCTTGGTCGACAGTAGCCACTGATGTCTTTAAATGGAATGGTCAACATTATTTGGTGTTAGTAGACTCTTACTCCAATTGGTTTGAGATTGACTAACTTCCTAACCTAGCATCCAGCACAGTTATTACTAAGATGAAGCGTCATTTTGCTGTACATTGTAGTCCACACAACATTATTTCTGACAATGGCATGCAGTTCACAAGCCAACTGTTCAAATGATTTGCTGAAGAATGGGACTTTACTCATATCACAAGTAGTCCAGAGTACCCGCAGCCAAATGGTTTGGCAGAACATGCAGTTCAAAGTGCAAAACAGTTACTAGAGAAGTCAAAATGAGATAATAGTGATGTTTTTCTTAATCTCTTGAATCTCAGAAATGTTCCTTGTGATAAACATCTTGGTTCAACTGCCCAGACACGTCTGTCAAGACAAACCAGTACCACATTACCAATTACTAGTCATTTGTTGGTTCCATGTTTTAAGAACAACAGAACAGTGAAAGCCAATCAGTTGAAGAAACGTCTATCCCAGAAGTCGAGATCCCAGGGAAAATTGGTGGGAGCATGGAGATAAACCAGGTATTGCACACCCACATTTGATGAAGTAACTTTAAAGGAAAACATACTGTGACAACAAATTGTGTCAATGTTAATGTTATAGCAGAATAAACTTGTTGGTTTGAATCTCCCTCCATGGCTTCATTGTTTCACCTTACATTGCATTTTCTTGCATTTGCTGGTGTTGTTGTGCTTTGGTGATCACTTTTGGTTATAAGTGCTTAAAAGTGCCTTAATCACTCTGTATGCAACAGCCGCTGTCCTGCCCAGCAACAAAATGAACAGCCTTGCAGGTCTTGAACCCAGGACCCTATACACTATAGTCACAGTCATTAACCACCAAGCCATCACAGCAGTACATAAGGTTGAGGTATCACCAAACAAATCCTCACTATAGTAAAATCAAACTAAACATGTGAGAGGAATCAGTATACAGTCATATGTTCTATAACCTACTACATAACAAAATATGTGAACTGGAGTACTGAAGTAAGCCTAGATGTGAGGTGTTATTGTAACAGAGTGTTGAAGTCCCCTGTTAAACACAAGGATCCCATACAGTGTACATACACATGAATCATGGATACCAGACATATATATAACATGTAATGAATAATAAATCAATGCCATAAAGCAAATATAATGCAAAGTAAATATTAAGCAATGCTAAGCATTGCACAGGCCAGCTTAGTAGGTGTAAGCAATGTGTAGACCAGCTAACTCAATTTGCCCAGTGGTATACCCCTTTAATCAATGCCAACCTTAGGTAAGCAGGTTTGCCCATAGCTTAGCTTTTCAAAACCGTCCAATCACAGCAAAGTGTGGGAAATCAGCCCTACTTAAACCCAACCCAAATACATCTCATAACTGGCTGTAGCTTCCCCTTGCAGGCACCATGTCAGGACTGGGAGAGGGAGTGTGCTTTCGGGCGCAGCGCTGGGCCATCCAGCAGTCCAGAGTCATGGAAGGACGCCTTGTCAAAGACCATGAGCAGAGACTGCTGCAGGGCCAGTACCAAGGTTCCCAATATAAAGCAAAAGCCTGAGGACCATCTCAGCCATGACCTCACCAGTACCACTGGCATAACCCAAACTGGTGAGCAGGTCAGGCATCACTATACTGACCTGAAGCGGTGGAAGGGGGATCTCTTGGATCAGTGGATCCAAGAGGCTAGGATGGCAGGGGAGGTCCCAGCTGTGTGTAAGTATCACTCCACTACCAGTTTAATAATTGCCATCTCATGTATATTATGGATAGGTATGGCTAAATATTACTCTTATGTCTTTCACAGTGGCAAGTGAGTGGGCCGCGAACCAGAAGTCTCATGGGGTGTCGCTTGGAGAGGTTGCGACACGAGGCAGGTTAGTAACACTCCTGCATGTACTGTCATAGGAAATAAATCTAAAAGTATTAGTAAGTTAATTGCCAGTATAAAATCTGTATTGTTTAAGGCAAGTACTGCATACACCAGAGAATATGGCAGGAAGAGTCTCATCTAGGTTGTATGTAAATAAAAGCATAACAGCCTGACAAAAAAGGTCTAACTGCTGGACTGCATGTGTTTACTCTGGTATCATATGGTAATGCAGATTTGCAATCAGTTAATAGTACTGCTATATTAAGCACTGTTACCCACACTCTGATACATAAACAAAATGTGTAGGAATGTCTGTATATGACTGTTGTAATCCCAACAGGTCATATAGTACAACTGAAAGAGACTTAGACAGAAAACAGTGAAAAGACAGACAACAAAATCTGAATAGCACATGCAACTGAGGTGTGAACTGTTGTGTTGTTATTTTTAGCACACACACAGCCATGGTTCAAATCCTGGGAGTGGTAGTAGTCTGCATACAGAATCATACCCCACAACTGTACAGATATGCTCAGAATGTCCTGTAAATTGGCCCATATCTGCTGCCGGTCACTCTGTCCCCCTAGGACATCAGTGGGATGATCCCAGACGTATAGGCAGCAAACAAGAAATACAACTGATTGTCACATATCTATAAGAACAAACCTGTCACTCTAGCAACTCCCCAAACTGTTATGAGAGTAATAAGCCAATTATGTCCCATCTACACCAGAGTGTGTACAGTAACAAAGTGAGATGTATGTGCATAACAGCAATGTGGAATCTGGTACTTTGTGTGGCAACATTCAGGTAGTGCTAACAAACATTGCTCCCACAGGTCCATCAGATATGAACACTGTGCCCAGAAATAAAAGAATGATACCCTGTACTGGTACTGTTTACTTTGGTATTGTATGGCATTGTGAGTGTTGCAGTTGCTCTGAATAATAAGGTATCACTGACCACTGTCACCCACACTGTGCTACATAATATAACTGTCTAGGAAATCCTGTATAAGAGTGTTGTAAGTCACTAATGGTTGAAGAAGGCAATAGTCTACATATGTCCCAATTCACCTGCATATGGTCAAGACATGGTCAGAGTCTGTGCAAAAAGAGATGGACGGGTATATGCATAACATCATCCTAGAATCTGTGAGTATGTGTAGAAACAGTTAGCATTAACAAACAATTTCTCCACAGGTATACCAGGTAAGAGGTGTATACTGCAGGTAAAACCAGTCCATGTATATAGTTGTTGACAGCCATATCACTGTCCAAACTAAGGCAATAGGGTAGTATAGTAATACTTGTAAGGTACAGATAACAGCACTGACTAGGAAAGTAATGCGAAGTACTGGAATATACTAGTTGTTAATTGACATCTTTCTCTCCCCCCTACCATATCTCCAACAATACACTAAATACCCACCTCAACTGGTATGTGATGACTCCACTGTAATGTTGAGACACATGTCCTATTGTTTGATAATTATTTAAATCTGTTTCTATGCATGTGCTATGTTAAAATACTCCAACATTGGTGACATGGTGCCATCAATGTACCTGCATGCTGTTGTTATTACCACTGTGGTCCCATATATACAAGTGTTCCGTTTGCTATGCCACTGCTCCAAATCTGGTGTCTGGGTTAATGGGAATATCTATGCATGCTGTTATACCTAATCCTGAAATGTGTTGACTATTACTAACCCACATATTTTGATAAACCATAAACACCATAGCACTTTTGGGAAGGCTGGTCCCAGCGGACCCATCTGTCCCACCTCAGCTGGCCATGGCAATGGGCACCAGCACATCTGGGGCCCAAGCCAGGATCTCCTCATCCATTGGTCCTGCACCACCTTTGGGTGGAACCACCTCAGGGGATGGGGCTCACCCCCCTGGGAGTGGCTGCGGACAGGAACCTGTCACCCATCACCAGGTCCAGGTTGTGGTGCGTAGCGAGCTCTGCAGGGAGGTTGGAGATCTGTTACACCAGCTTGAGGGCCATGTGTCAAGACTAGAGGGTCGGGCTGACTCTCCAAGTCAGACCCCAGCACAGCCACCTTTGGGCTGTGAAGGTGCAGTGGTGACTGCCCATGGGTGGGAACCTCAGTCCCACTGTTTCCACTAGGGGGCTCATAGGTTCATAGATTCATAGGTAGGTACTAGGCCCAAGGGCCTACGTAAGCCTAGACAGCAAGGTACCATAGCGTACGCCACCCAAGAAAGTTATTTCCCTGTGCCACTGTCCAGCAGAGACACAGAAGTGATCCCCGGGGTGTATTTCCTATTTCCCATCCACTCATCAAGATTTTTCTTAAAGAGTGCTAATGAAGAACTTTGCTTGACATAGATGGGTAGCTTGTTCCAGAGTATAGGAAGTCTCTGGGACAGGAATCTATCCCTCCAGCCTGTCCTGTTTATTGTGGTGACAAGGTTTAGGTCCCTAGAGCATGTAGCTTGGAGGGATGGGGATTTCTTTAGGTGTAGCATGTCCAACAGCTCTGGGTTTGCCATAGCTTTATATGATAGGCAGAGATCACCTCAGAGTAGGCGATATGCTATGGAGTAAAGCTGGAGTTTTTTTCATGGGCTTCCAATTTCCCAACACCCCTCCCCATCAAGGTGTTTACCCCCACATGTGTCATATACCACCCCTGTAAGCATCTTGTTTGTCTTGTCTATTAACCTACCCAACCTACCTCCCCAAATATACCTACTATCCCTCCCTAACATCCCATTCTAACATGAAAAAAAAAGGGCAATCTGTTCCCAAAAAAATATCGCCCCATACATAGCTGTCCATTTGACACACATGTCCACTGGACACATGTAATCTGGTCTAATTGGCATCACAACATATTATTGTTGTCCTTACCCCTCTCTCAGGGGTTTGAGTATCCAAATCTACCTACAAATTCAGTGTATATGCACAGCTGTTGTTATAGAAGAAATGGGCAGCTATGGACCTTCCCTACGCCCTCCTGCACATCCCTAGCTATTTTACCTACTGTCTTTCCCTCTTTGGCCTCTTTTTCACCACTTTCATATCAACCCTTTTTTCTTAAAGAAATTAGTGCAGGGGTAAGCAGGAGTAAGAACTTTTAAGCAGCAGTAAGCGAGTTTAAGCCTGTTTGTGCAGGGGTAAGCAATGCCTACACAGGTTAAGCAATTGAGAAGCTAAATCAGTATAAGAAACTGTAACCGGAAGTTAGCAGTGTTTACCTCTGCGCAAACCTGCACAAACCCGCTTACAACTGCTTAAAATTGCCTTAATCACTCTGTATCTAATGGCCCTTGTTCTGTCCAGCAACAAAATAAACAGCCTTTACAAGGCTCAAGCCCAGGACCCTAACCAAAGTGATTTACCACTAAGCAATGTCAGATATAAATAACCCTGATATTTTCTCAAACATATCATCCAGTCCAGTCATTCAATAGTACAGGAAATGTATTTAAACATGTAGATGTATGTGTGTGTGTGTGTGTGTGTGTGTGTGTGTGTGCATATATATATTAATATCTAAATAGATATAACGTATCTATATATGTATATATATATATATATATATATATATATATATATATATATATATAAATATATACATATATACATACATATGCATACATCTATAGATATATATGTCTACATCTATATGTCTATATATATATATATATATATATATATATATATATATATATATATATAATTTTATATATATGTGTGTAAGCATAAATATATATCTATATAGGTATACACAGACATACATCTATAGATATAAAAGAGAACATAACAAAAACATATATGTCCACATGCACCGTTAATGGGGGTGAGGGGGCCCAAACAACATACATCTTGTATGTATAGATATCCCCCTCACAGCCAAACACGTCTGCCCTGCAATACAAAACCAACTGTTGCAGATCCCATAACCAGGACCTGACACAACATGGGCACAAGATGTTAACAGTACTCCATCCCACCTGTATGATGTCAGGCTGGCAAAAGTAACATATCATGCAGTACAGTCTGGCTACCATAGGGAATGTACAATGTGGAAGCAATCAACCTTCCCAAGATACATATACACAGATATATATATATATATATATATATATATATATATATATATATATATGGATCTAGGACTTTTGATCCAAAGTTCAAAAGCCCGAATCCAAAACCACCGAACACACTTTAACAAAAGCGCTTTAATCGAAAAAGCGCTTTTGTTAAGGTATGTTAAAAAAAAACACTAAATCTACTTGAATGCAGGGGCAACCCCCCCCTGCACCACCCCATGTGAGGGGCTGCAACCCCCCCCCCACTTTAATATTCTCACTCCGAGGTCGCACTACAGTGAAGAAAAGGGAATTTTCCCTTACCGCATTGTAGTATGACTGGAACAACAAGCATACGCGAAAGTGCTGCTTCGGTGAACAGCACTTTTGCGCAAGTATGCTCACCAAATTAGGATTCGGTGAAAGATGCAGTCGAGCATCTGTACGGATCCCATATACATATAGATATAGATATAGATATATATATATATATATATATAAGAAATGAACTTCATGACAAAACAGCATTCAAAAAATAGTAAATCACACCAACAACTCTTGTAGTACTTCAGCTCTTTCATCTTATTTATTATCAAGACTTCTTCAGAAAGACATGTTTCTTTCTGAAGAAGTCTTGATAATAAATAAGATGAAAGCGCTGAAGTACTACAAGAGTTGTTGGTGTGATTTACTATTTTTTGAATGCTGTTATTGTCACAAAGTTCATTTCTTAGTTAAAATTTCTTCTCTTCGTTCATTTTTTTTGAGTGCGGTTAATTTTAGTTTTATATATATATATATATATATATATATATATATATATATGTGTGTGTGTGTGTGTGTGTTTGTGTATGTATAGATATATACAATACGGAACAGCCACTATGCCTACAGTTGCCACCTTACCAACTGGACACTGTATGAGCCACCCATACAAATGACAATGGTTGCCTGCAACATATACCCACAGAGAGGTCAAAGGATATAACTTTGCATACATGGAAAGCTTTATTTGTGTACTATTACAGCTGTATATGCCATATCATATAGCTGTTTAGACTCTGACATACATATAAACAGAGTAATGCAACTGTGAAACAGTTATATTAATAAAGTAGTCTGGAAAGGTTTACATATGTTGCTGCTCAGGCCGAGGCCTTCAAATAGTACAATAGTAAAGGCAGACTGGGCCACAGGATACCAATCAATCAACAGTAAGTAATGCAGATATATAGTCCAGCAGCCTATATCTACACTCTGTACACAATCCCTTGGGGATAAAGACCTCAGTTGACACAATGGGATGTATCTGTTACATAACAAGGCATACCTGACACTATCACAATCACACTGACAAACAAGACAGTCTGTATGGCAGGAAGCAGTAGGCCTGCATTTACCCAAGGTGCATTGTATGGTAATGTACATCCAGATACCTTAAGGCAGCTTATCCCTGATACCCTCACATATTATAACAGACTAGGTTAGTTATGGTGGATTCCCCCATAGACTGAATAATACAGGGCCATATACCCCTGTTACGGTAGCGTTGTTGCCTCACAGTTAGACGTTACTCGTTCGATTCTCAGTTAGAGCGTCTTCTGTATGGTGACATGCGTGAACGGGCGTTCCTTCGTTGAAGGTTGTGTGTTAGGCCCGGCAAGCCAGCATGTAAAACTCTACTGCCAATCATTAACGGACTGGAGTTCCACTGTGGCGACCCCTAACCGGGAAAAGCCGAAAGACACACACACACACACACACACACACACACACACACACACACACACACACACACACACACACACACACACACACACATACACTGGCCTCTGAAGTGCATAAGGACACACATGTATTGTGTAGATGAAGCCCACACATATATGGACCCAACCCCACAATATGTGTGAGGGCCACAACAGCAGGAGACTGATGGCAGAAATGGCAGCATGACACACTCACAGCCCACTGCATAACAACCACTGACAGCATGTCATATGTACAAAGCCTGGTGTGTAGGTGGAGGACAGAGGCTGGAACACAGGCCCATATGTGAAATACTGTTGTCATACACTAAGCAAGTCGCTGGTGTTACAGGATAGGCTGCAACGTACCCTTAGTCAGGAATATGAATTTAGAAACAGAAATGGATGTAGCCATGTACTGGTAGCACTCAACACACACACTGCCAGTGATATATCTGACACAAGACCTGTATGGTGTACAGACAAAACATAATAGATACACCTTTGGCCATCAAGTGGATAGGCCCACAGTTGAGAACTATGCAGACAGACTGCATTCCAAGTTAAACTAGTATGTATACACAAACCCTGTAAAACCAGTGCTATACAATGCATACAACAACACTACTCACACTCTGCCTGTAGTTCTGGTACCTCTTACAAATTTGTAGCTGGCCTGAGTGTGCAGGTTCTCCTGTAAGATGTATTGCTACCTGCTGTACACTGCTGCCCACACACAGGAATGATGTCCACCATACAGGAAAGGTAAAGGGACCACACCCACATGATCTAGGGATTTATAGTAGTTGGTTGCCATGACAGTGGTAATTGGAAGTACTACACAGCATGCTGCATGCAAGTAGCAAGTGGAGGACACTGATTGGTGCAGAGGCCATCACCTGATCATGTGCATCACCTACAAAAGCCATGCTGCAATCTATTCCAAGCAGCTCAATCCATTTACTGAAGAGAGACAGAGATAGAGAGAGAGAGTGCATGAAAGGCAAAAACAAACACAACAGAAAAAAAAACATCCAGCAAAATATCCAGAAGAGACATCATTCCCACCACAGATATGTGAAGAGTATATATGCATGTAAATGACTGTAGTACTTGGTCCATAATAATGGGATAGATGATGTGGAATGATTTATATGTGCCATCAGGTGTTGTTGTAATGATGTTCATCTGAACAACTGCTAAGGACAATAGAGTCTGTTCCTGTGGATAGTGGGTCATACCCATCAACTGTGCAGAGCAGCACTGACTGATAAGATGTAAGCCATCATAGTGTGTGTTGTGTAATGGGAAACATGTATATTACTGTGGTCAATAGCTGGTGGTGGAAGTAATGTCATAATGATGAACATGTGGGTTCCACAGCCCACCTCCTGCAGGATACTCAGGTTAACCTGTATTGTAGCATGCAGGAATGCCATAGGTGTGTAATAGGGTTACCTGCAATCTGGCCCTACATATACCCCCCCTAGTGTCAGGCTGTGTCTATATGTGGCACCTGTCTGTGTTGTAGCAAGACAGAACAGTGCAGCTGAGCAGGAAGGTGTTGTGAGATTGTGGACCTTATGTGTCTGAATGTACCCCATATATAGGTATGCATATGTGTATATATATATATATATATATATATATATATATCTACATGTATGTCCACAAATATACAGATACCCATGTGTAGACATATATATAAACACATATATACATCATATATATCTACACATATATAGATATATACCCATATGGACGTCTACATATATACAAACACACACATAAACATATATGTATGTAAATACATATCCCCTATATTACCACCACAGTGCTGCATGCTATGTGTGAGGGAACAGCACACATAGCAATACACACAGATATCTACAGCTGTCAGTGTGTGCAACATGGATGGGTATGTCACATGTAAACCCCTTGTTGGGACCACATTGCCCCTGTCTGTGAAGTATGGAATGGGAATATGGGGAAGTATGGCAGGTATGGTTGTGGAGGTGGACAGGGTTGGTAGATATAGAGGACAGCCTACATGGGTGGTATGTGACACATGTGGTGGGTAAACACCCTGGATGTTGTGTGTGGTCTGTGATGTGGAAGCCCCATGGGCTCCAATATGGACACAATGGAAACAAGCCTCTCACCCACTGCTACTCACAACAGCAGTCCATGTCCCAAAGATGCCTGGCCTGGAGGCTGAGCAGGAGGAGCATGTGGGCCCTGTGAATGTGTACTGGGTGCCTCAAGGTGATGTAGCATATCCCACATGTGTCTGTGGAGCCCGTTATGGCACAGACCCTGGACCTGACCTTGGGGGACAAGATCATGTCTGTGTGTGCCCCCGGGGGGGGGGGCAGCATCACGTGAGTTGGCTCTCCCTGAAGGTATTGCTGGACCTGTGCATGAGGAGGCCCCAGGGTGGGTCACACATGTGATGTGGCCTGGTAACATGGGCAGATGAGTTTGGAGAGGTGGTTCTGCTGCCCATTAGTACATATATATGCTATTGTGTCACTGTTATAGAATATATGTGGGTAGTAATAGTCTACACAATCCCAGAACATGTCCAACAGCATGCATAGATACCTCAATAACACAGAATGTCAGATGTGCAGCAACCACATAGCAAGCATACTACAAACATATATGGAACCACAGTGGCCCTGACAATGGCATGCAGGTGAAGTCTGTAACAGGACAGCAATGATAGTGTCCACATAGGGAACATGGCTACATACACATTGCAAAAAGTGTGGTACAATACAATATCTGCCTCACTGGTAGGTAAGCTGTAGCCATACCTATTGAGTTGTGTGTGCAGTTTGTTGTCGCTGATATGGTGTGGGGGGGTGACAGTGATGTGTATTATGAACTGTGGTAACCTTGCTGCATGACTTGCTCACACCTGTGTCCATCTTTATGGCTTTCAGGCAAGATGTCACATGAAAGGCTTCCAGCCTACTCAGCTGCCAAGAATTACATTGTGGTAAACCACCTAATACAGCACTACCCTGTCTTGTTTGGCTGGGCCACCCATGATCAGCAGGAGCGGACTGCCCAGTGGAACGACCTAGTCCACAGGGTCAATGATGTCGGACTGCACAACCGCAGTTATGAGCAGGTCCAGCATCATTGTTCTGACCTGATTTGCAATGCCTGTCAGCATGCTGCTGCAGTCCAGGGGGATCACCTTGCAACGGGGGGGCATGCCACCCATCCCCCCTGATACATGTGGAGGAGCTCCTAGCCAGCCTCGTGGCACCTGCCCGTCCATATAGCCACCAACTGCCAGACACCTTTGTGGAGGTGGGTGCTACCCCCACACCGGCCAATGAGCATGCACGTAAGGCCACAGGGCACATCAGTAGACCACTGTTGCATATACATCTGCATCTGTACAGGTAGCTCATGCATATCTGATATGTCATAGATATAGTTTGTTGCTGCATAGTAGTGAAAAACAGATGTGCATATGTGGTAGTATTGTGGACATGTACTGTTGATGTATTATAATGCTGCACCCACCCTTTAGCAATGCCACAGGTGTGGCTACTGACTTTGCATCACTCACTCTCTTATGTAGGTCCCTCCGGTATACCACCAAGGCAGCAGCCTGTAACTGGTGAGTATGGTTTATGTAGATGCTTGCCAATACACCGGGCATGTAATGGCTATGGTATATTCCATGCACTCATCTAACACACCTACCCAGAATGCATGCTATACATTTGCATGTATTGTTGCTGTTAAATGCATGGCATCACAGTGGTGACCATGATGGGATATTGGACGGTTATGTCAGACACCTGCAAGATAACTAACATCCTGTCATTGCGGAATGTGTCCACAGGGAGTAACATAATGTTGGGAGACATGTCCTACAGTAGGGACATGTTTGGAACAACACCCATATACAGTGCAACACCAGTCTTTATACCTGTAGGACAATGACAACTGTTGCAGAGTTACACTATGGCATAATGTATTACTGTGGTCCACATTATCAGCTGGGACTAGGCTGTAACATGTGGTGTTCAGTGTATAGGACACTGCAAACTGACACACATGTGTAAGCCTTACTTGTGAAGCATCTGCAAAAAGGCTGAAGGTGGGGGGGTGTCAGCATGACACACCAGTGCACTGCAGCAGGGGTCCTAAGGATGCTAAGAATGGCTGTATCTGTACATAGTCAAGTTCAGGAACTATGGTAGACATAACCCTACCCCCACAGCAATAGTGATGACTGTGTGTGAACACCAAGGGAGGTGCACATGAGTAGACCTTGCAAACATGCAGATTAGGGGGATATGTGTAGGGCAGACTGAACATGCACTGGCAAATGCAGATGGGCCACACTAGTATACCCCTGCCAGGAGTAGTGCCTGCTGTAGTTCACATAACAATAGGTGCAACAAACCGTCATGATAAGGGTGTGCACACATATGCCCACATGGAGTGTATGCATTGTGGTCAGCATCCGCACACCTAACACATTACGTAGACACTACATGTGAAAGTACAGGACATATGTCAAATATCGAGTTCATGTAGTGTTAATATATGGCAGTGATGTGGTCCCATGGCAGATCATGGAAGGGTGCGTCATATCAATAAGTGTTTGTACACCCCCTCCATAGCCATGATATACTCTGGTGGTTGTCAGTGTAATAGTATTGGATTGGTCATATATGGTCTGCTGATGTTGAGAGCTGTAAATCAGACATCATACATTCACAAATGAAATCTGTCACATATCATCCCAGGTATGTGTTGCTGAAAAACATAGGGGCTGTGAGCATTAAAGCTGACATAACTGACACAGTACTACACATTCAGCAATGGGTTGTACACCTGTGAGGTGTGGTGCACAGTACATGGCAGGGTGCAGAACAGATGCACAGCAATACTGTGTACATAGGTGCAGTGGTATCCAGGGGAAGGGGCTTCACCTACTGACACAGCACATGCATCACACACATGTATACTGTTGCTAGCATGGATTGACTACAGCTGCACTGCATGCTGTTGTGTACCATATGTTATGCATGTTGACGGATGGGTAATAGGAGGACTGTGTGTACTATCATTGTGCAACCTCACCTGTATGGGTGTGTGTGCATCCTGGTGGGTAGTTAGTTTGTCTGTAGGGTCACTCTGGTGAAGTGGAGGGAGGTTGAGTCATGTAGGATGCGTGTGTGTTTGTGTGGGTGGCCATGCATGCACATGTGTGATTGTGTGGTTGTTCATACAGCAGTACCTCCCTTTGGGATTGTGCAGTACATGGACATGGACTGCCACATGACACACCGGGAATACTTGTCATGTATGTAATCACGTGACAGCTGATAGTATCATAAGGTTTGTAGCATGGAACAGGCATTGAGAGGGAAGGTAGACACCAGGTATACCCTTAATATCGCATTCAGCAGAGAGGTGACTGACAACCCACATATGCAGCACTATATATGCATTGGGGAATTGCTAGTCAACACCAGGGTATGTATCCATCCATTACAGTTGTCACATGATAGGCTGACTGAGCAGCATATCTGACATGTACTGAGCAATACATACACATGACACTCCAGTGCATGATATTATGGAGTGAACATAGTAGCCCCCACATATAGGGGCCATGCTCATGCTGTCCGGGCATACACAGGGTGAACACTGAATGACAGCAGTGAGGCCATGTAAACCCACTCCACTCAGGTCAGGCAGGTAATGGAGTAACAGGTCTTGTGTTGTGATCACTTGTCTAGGCATTTAGAGGACTGTCTGTAAAGTCATGGACAGGTAGGTATTAAGGTGGTGTATGTGTATATCTGTGCGTGTGTGTGTGTGTGTGTGTGTGTGTGTGTGTGTGTGTGTGTGTGCGCGCGTGCATGTATGTGTGTGTGTGTGCGTGTGTGTGTGTGTGTGTGTGTGTGTGTGTGTGTGTGTGTGTGTGTGTGTGTGTGTGTGTGTGTGTGTACTGTTATTCAATGCTGTACAGGTCTTAAAATGCATTTATTGATTTCCCCCATAGGTGGCGAGGTGGGTCAGGGTCCTTCCTGCATGCAATCTGATGTTGGTGTACATACAGACACCGAAGATGATGATAGTACTGTTGAGGCACAGGTGGGGTTGTCAGGAGCCAAAACAGCCCCATCATTTGACATCCCCCTTTTACTCACCCCAACCCCGCACACAGTTTCAGTGCCTATATATACCCCATCACCAGTGGCTATAGAGGAGGGACAGCTGGCATTTTATGGCAGTGCACAGGAAAGTGTGGTAACCATGCCTACTGTGTCTGGTCACAGCAGGCATAGCTGAATGTTCGGCAGGGCACCACATAGACAGATGTCCCAGGGTGTTTGTGGTAGAGCCACTGGTCATCATGCCTCTGGCAGACGCGACACAGTTGGCACCAGCAGGTGCGCTTTTCAGACTGTCATGGCAGCGCAAGCATGTATAGAATGTTACACCAGACAGGGCCTGAGGCTGCAGAGGGCTGACTCACATCTGCAAGTGACAACTCCCGTGAACTGTCTTGTGCCATCCGTGCATTAACTGAGCTCATGGATAGATGGTCTGGTGAGATGATGGCCCTCATCGACCATGGTTGGTCCGTGCTTGAACGTGTGGTGGGAGTGTGGCGATGGCTGTGTGGACGTAGGCCAGCAACGCCAACAGCTGACAGTCAACATGGATGTGCTAGGACACCAAAGGTCCCGTAGTGGCAGTACCAGCCATGGCACTGTGGGGGGGAGCTGTCCACACCACACCACAGCAAGCCATGAGCATGAGGAGGGACCTGATTCCAGCAGACATTTGTCATCGTCAGGTGAGAGTAGCACATTGAGGCCTGTACCTGGACATGCCCATGAAACCCCTGGCAGGCACAGTCCATGTGTCTGTGGCTGGAGGCAGTGAACTACACATCCTGCCAGGTATGGTCTGCAGCTGTCCATAAACACCTGTGTAGGGCAGCCACATGGCAGTACTGTGTGCATGCATACCCACACACTATACAAACACACCTAGGGCAACCCCATACCTACACATATCACATTACCATGCCCAGTTCACCTCATTCCACCCCTCACCCACACACATGGTGTCAAATGTATGGCCCACCCTCGGCCTCTGGCAAACCAACAACACATCCTGTGCATATAATGATACCTGTGCCACATCCCTGTCATCCATACCATCGATGCAGGGACAGGCTAATATGGTTCTGCTGCACACGGTGACTGTACTACAGTGTACCACAATACTGCAGTGTAACATGTAAGGAGTAAAGTGTAATGCATATATGTCAGGTAGTGTAGTCGTCCAGCAATGAAGCATTATAGCTGTTAGTGACACCAGTTGATTGTGGTCTCTATAATGTTATCCATTTGTGCTGTAGGTATACATGTGTCAGCATGAGGATGGTCTGCAGTCATATTCCACAAGGGAATATGGCTCTGTGGTGACACCATGGCTGTGACATATCTGGGGTACAGTTGAAGACATGTCACAGGTTTGTATAACTGTTATTGCCCGTGCCACATGGACAGGTGACCCGCTGGGACATGTATACTCTGCAACCTGATGTAGACCCACCCACATACATGCGCACTCTTACTTGGCAACACTGGGACTAGACCCCTACCTCGGTATGTAGTGATACTGAAGTGTGTGGCTTTCATTGCACACACCACACAGCGTTTAGGGTAAGGTGTGTTCCAGGTTACATGTTACATGCTGAACATCCCCAGACATGTGCAGTATGCTAATGGGGGATGTAATGGGTGTATATGAATGATACATAGTGTGACATACCTTCATGTACACATTAACAGACACATAACAGGCAGACACACATCCGAGAGACCTGGGCCTATCTCTGCTAACTAACTTGACCATGTGTCTAATGTGATACAAGTAGGCTGCACACAGCATATGCCTAACTGGCCTGGATTGTGGTATCAGTTACCTGTATGGTTGATGGTGACAGTGGTAACCATAACGTGGTACATGGGACATATACCGGGTGTACCTTGGTGTAATGACAGTGTACACAGCACCTATATCCCCCAGTGGATGTTGTACTTCCTGAAACCCATGATGACACTCTGACATACCCACCATCACACATTGGCCATGACTGTGATACAACCCATTGCATAACCCAACAGTGGTACTACAGGGATATGCATCTAATTCACATGCCACATGCATAGTAGGGTGTTGCATTGTCATGCCTCACCTATGGGCAGCAACAACACTATCTGTACTACTGTGTGGCAATGGGTATTGTAATTGGGGTATGTGGCCTCAGAATGCTGTACCCTACATATATACAGACATGTACACATACACACACTTGCCAGAACACAACGGGTATTCCATTTCTATCAACCCATTTGTACAACACTGTTGTGCTGGTACTGCAAGGCTCATGTAACTGGTATGGAGAGGAGCTTAACAGGGTACATGTAATGTCCCATACAGCAGCAGCCACAACTGACTATGGCAATGGGTGTTGCGGTGGTTGTGAAGGCCTTCATGGAATTCTCAAGTACAGGTGTGCTAACACACAGACACTGCTATACTCAGTCATGCGCATGTACACATGTGTCAGTACTGGGGTGCATCACTGCAGGTGTGTACTTAGCTATTGTCCAAGGAGAGATGGGTTGTGTAGGGGTTGTGTTTACAGTGGTATCCTACCCCCTGCCATGTGGCAGCAGGCAATCTATTGACAGACACTACTGTGATGCCCCTCAGGGTGAGAGTGACATGCATCAGCCAATCCTCCAGGTGCCTCCTGCATATGGCCACTGAGGTGATCAAGTTGACATGTATTCAACATGCATTACAACACATGGCTAGTGTCTGTGATGGAGACCTGTACCCAAGCATGTTCTGTTGACTTTGGTAGTATAGTGGAGACACCCATGGCATTTGGTGCATACAGGGTGTTATCTCCTATATGTGCCGGTTCCTACACAGCTGGGCAGACATGTCAGTGTCAATCAAGCTTAGGTTGCCTGTACATATCCCAGCTGGATACCTGCCATCTGCACATCTGTACATGGACTGACAGTCATCAGCTTGGCAAGTAGCTATGCAGTAGGATGAATGTGTTGATGGATAGACGTTTAACAACAATATGTATGCCATAACTACATGTCAGAAGCCCTCACTAACATGTGCTGTACAGACAGTAGTCTACAGTTACATTCCACATTTTGAATCATTACCCAGTAGGGGTTATATACTGTGACACAGCTCACACATCAGGGATGCAACAGGGAGGCCGTAGAGTCCAGCTATGTCTGCAGGTGTGCCTGTTGTCAGTACTACATTTAGCACTCTGCTCTTGCCTGTGTAAACACTGTCAACAGTAGTACCACCATGATACACTACATGCCAGTGTGACAGCACATACCCTGGGATACTAGCCCTGTGTGTAACACATTCACATGGATAACAGTGCTGTACAGGCCTCATATACATCTGTGTCCAACACATGACACTCACACCCCTTGCTACTGTAATGACAGCACATAGGAGCATGCATTGTACATGGCATTACATACACTTATTACAGATGTCATTACCCTGCTATGCTTAGCTTCGCACAAACCCACATAAATGCGCTTAAGGCTGCTTAAACCTGCTTTACCCACTCTGTATCTGACAGCCCTTGTTCTGCCCAGCAACAAAATGAACAGACCTTGCAGGTCTTGAACCCAGGACGCTGTACACTATAGTCACAACACTTAACCACTACGCCATGACCACTGTGAAGACAGCTGTTGTTTTTCCAATACATCTGTCAATACACATATTGATTAGTATTGAACAATTGCATTTACTTCCACAATTGTGTAGTACTTATTAATATGACTGTTGCATCACATATGTTGCTTTATCATAAAGTACACATAGCAGATACATATGGTGAGATACATCTGGGAGGATATACACAACCGTGAGGTTTACACATGACAGGAATATGGATATATACATATAATAGTATGTCTGTGTATGTCAGTAATCCTGACTGACTTTAGTACCCAACTCTCTCTACAGCTCTCTCCATTACTTTCTCTACTTGTCTCTACTACTTGTATCACTCCTCGTCTGTAGCTCACCATATATCCACTTAGATATTACTTTTCCTATAACATCTCTTCTCTTTACTCAATACACCTCTCGATCCTGTCATCTACCCTCTCACTTAAACCTATACTTTGCTCCCTGCTGTGCAATTCTATTTCTTAGAACTGGTGCCCTGGCACAAATGTATTATCATAACTGTCAATACTATATAGTATAGACCTTTGTATGTGCTGCCTCTTTCTTTCTTTCTTTTCAAAATTACTACTCCTGCTTTTCCTAATAACATAGGATTAGGAATTCTACTCAGTATTTAGTATTTTAAGTATTATACATATTCTGTAAAAATGATGTAATTTAAGAACTGTACATTTCTGTAACAATGCTTCTGTATTGTTAATATCCTACATTCAATTAGTTCACTAATCCTTATAAGTTGTATCTTATAGTAATGTATTTTATGCAATGTACCAGTATATAGTGGAGCTTTTGTCCTCAGGCCTCTGCTGAAAATGGACATGTATCCAGCCAGACTAGCCCGGTCAACAAATGTAAAATAAATAAAATAAATAAAATAGGTTGATATATGTCTACATGTATATACACATGTATATTCATTCATATGTCTGTATACACATCTGTATAGTGCAACATATATATGGCCATGTGTACATCTCTTCGTATGTACATATATATATATATATATATATATATATATATATATATATATATATGTATATAAATATATATATATATATATATATATATATATATATATATATCCCGCGGTAGTGGTGCTGCGGTAGTGTTGTCACATCACAACAAGATGTTGTCACGTTCGATTCTCAGCTAGAGCATCTTCTGTGTGGAGGTATGCATGAATGGGCATGCCTTCGTTGAAGGTTGTGCGTCAGGGTTGGTAACTCGGCACGTAAAAATCCACTACCAAACATTAGCGGACCGGAGTTCCGCTGTGGCGACCTCTAACTGGGATAAGCTGAAAGACACAACAACATATATATATATATATATATATATATATATATATATATATATATATATCTATAGCTATATATGTATGCACATCCTATGTGTACAGATATGCCTATTTATGTAGATATATATGTAGATATCTATAACTATATGTGCATACATATCTATTCTGATATACGTATTACTGTCAATATATATGTAGATATCCATAAGTATATGTGCATATGTATCTCTATCTGTATATGTGTAGACATATATTGCTGTGCATATGTATATATCTGAGTGTTTATATGTATATACATTTATCTATCTATATATATATATATATATATATATATATATATATATATATATATATGTGTGTGTGTGTGTGCGTGTGTGTGTGTGTACATATACATATCCAGCTATGTATGTCAATATGTATATGTGTATATATCTACAAAGATATATGGATAATTATATATACATATATGTTCACCATATGTCCTGAACATGGAGTGGAGCCCTACCTCAGCCCCAACAGTCCCAACCTCTTAGTGCAAGGGGATGTTAGGTAAGTATTGCAGGTAGATATGTAGACTATTGCTACTGTAATAGGGGTTGTCTTCACAGACATGTGTGTGGGCGGCCACATCTGCTTTTAACATGTGTGCCATTGGCTACTGACAGACATCCTAAGGACATCATAGTACAGTACCACTGTTAGCACAGTAACAATCCTGTGGACTACAGCAGAGATATGGCCAATAAATGTGGACAGTCTGACACACTCTAGTCAGTCTAGAGGTATACACAGAACTCAATAGTGCAAGACATGTGGACCAAGCCTGACAATGTGGATGTTAACAGGCATGTAGATGGGTATATCACGTAAATACCGGTATATATTTGCCCCCATAGGTTATGCATTCACACACCCCTGTCTATCCTGACACATAATAACCTCTGGTACAGAGGTGCCATGGCCACATACTATCCATTAGTTAGTGACATACATCTGTACAGCATCCCACTACTTTGTCTGACGTACATGACTGTTATGGTGGCCTGGAAACAGGACATCTGGCAAGTATTTGGACATAACATCACACTGGGTAAGTACACTAAGCTGCTAGGCATGTAACAAAGCACTGTGCAGGCTACAGGCAGACTGCCACAACTGGCTTACATTTCTTATGGGGGAATACACATGTACCTGCATATATAGCTGGTTCTACAGGCATGTCACAGCACAGAGTAACAATGTGAACACAGCCACAGCCACATATGGTAAGCTAGCGTAATTATATGTGCCACTCACACACTACCCCTACATATACTAGGCCACTACACAGTGTGGTCCAATGCCTGTCTGTGGTATGGGACATGTGCGTGTTTGGCCCTACAAACATGTAAACCAATAGGGTAAACTTACAGTGGAGCAGCATGTAACATCAGATAGAAGAGGACCAAGAACAATGACATCTACCACAGTCTGTACACAGGCCAAGGTACATATTCACAATACATACACTGTCGACAATCACCATAAGTACACAGACCTGAATACTGTACACACAACCACAAAATGCCCAGGTTATGTCCTCAAATATGACCCCTACTATACATAACATGTGTAACAGTCTGATATTTCACTGGCTTGTTATCAGATATGATGTCAATAAATTATGGTGTACAGAACATATGCACCTCTTACTGCATGACATATGTGCAAAGGTTGACAGAGTTGGGGCTGGAGGCACAAACACAGGGCCAATATTGACATGCTGCCATGATAACCTCATACATTTACTGTTGTAACAGGGTTTGTTGTAACATATGTCCTATGAGGGATATGAAGTCAGTAATTCTCATGGCTGTCACCATGTACTGACTGCAATCCTCACATTATGCATCTGCAGTTTACAGACAGGTATTCTGTGAGTAACATAAGTAACAAAAGGCACCACACACTGCCCAGACTGCAGATGACCCTACAGATGGGGGTTTCCTCAGAAACATAGCACTGTCATGACAGGTATTAAAGCATGTAGATCAGCCATATCCACACACACCTTGTTAAACCATTACTCCAAATGCAGAATAGCAACACTTACATTCTGTAGTCATGTCAGGCACATCCCCCTCCTGTGTGTTGGCCTGTTTCTACAGTGTATGTTGTTAGAGGTAAATCCCCAATCCATCTGTGATGCTGTTTGCCAAACACCAGATCTAGGTCCTGCTCACAGTGATTGAAAAGGCCCAACACCAACATGATGTTCCTAGATATTGGAGTGTGTTTCAATGTAATTGGCTATGGGAATGTTACCACAGCTGTACCATATGCAATCAGCTAGAGGAGGGCTGTAATTTGTGCAGAGGCCATCAACTGATCATGAGCATCACTTATAAAACACATGCTGCTGCCTAAGCAAAGCAGGTGTAGTTCTCCACATCCACCAGAGAGGGAGTGAGAGAGGCAGACAGAGGCAAACATAAGTCAGGGATGGGGTGGGAGAGTAAAACCTAAGCATGTTTGTGTCACACACCTACCAGTACAGGGTATCAAACCCCTGACTGACTATGTATTGCTATCACATGTCTATGCAGTTATTGGATGCATCACATAGCTTACATGTTGAGGAGCTCTCTGAATGTATATGTGATGGTGAGTGACATCTGCAACAGTGATATGGTAGCAATACAGTAGGTGTAGTACACGTGCCTGTCCAAATGAACAGGTGTCAGCGTCGACACAGCCACACTCTCTCAGGGACTCACACACATTGGCACACTTGGCAGGGTCAGGAATACACTTCCTCACTAGTTAGTTTGCCGCAATACAGTACTGTGAAGGTATCACATGCACCACAGGGGTTATCCAGAGGTTATATGGGCAAAGGGTATGTGGAGGTGTCTGACATCCGACAGCACGCCTCAGTATGCCAGTCGGGGTTGTAGTGAGTGTGAATGTGGTAAAAAAGCATCATACACCACACACACAGACACAGGGTGCCAGTACTGACATGCATGCATACATTGCTTCACAGGTGCGTAGTGGTTGACTGTGCCAGAAGACTATACAAGGCTAGGTGAAGGGTATACCTTGGCATCAGGCCACATGACAATCTGCAATGTGGCTCAGGGGTGTAGTTTCTGGATTGGCCCACACAGGTAGGCACTGTATTCACCATCCAGTCACCTGGGTAACTATTGTGTGTGACCATTGCTGTTCAGTGCTTGTCATGTATGTGTTCTTTAGTCCATGACATGGATGCTGTCTGGGATGTGCACACGTACCACATGCATGTACAGTGATATGTGAAACTGTACCTGGGGTGTCTGGCCCATGTTGTGCACACAGATTGTTATAATCAGATGTGCCTGTCCTTCCCTCATGTGCGGGGAACAGGTAATGGACAGCAGGTTGACCCTGCACCTACACTGATAGCATGATACATGTATTCCCTGGTATCAGTGACATCTGTCCATACAGGGCATGTGTATAAGGCATGATATGTTCTTTGTGGGTCACATTTGATGGCACCACAGGTGTTGCAGGCGTCCAGTGGGAAGCATAGTGAAGGCACACTGTCTGCATGCACATGCGTATTTTACCAATGGACAGGGTGCCATGCCCTCTGTCATCCACTGCAATCACACCATGGTTACTATCTGTGAGCAATATGCAGGTTACTACCAACATAGCAGTTGTTGCCTAGGCAAGTGTGTTTGTGTATGAGACATGGGTTGAGAGTGCTCTCTGTGTAATACAAGGGTTGCGAACTTTGTTTGCCAGGCCTTGATGTCACATGTAGGGGTATGGATTGCCACCCTAGCCTTTCAGCTGTTTCACATCTGTTATCCTTGTAAGGTGGGCATTGTGACATATAACAGGGCCACCATATAAGAAATTTGTAAAACCCACTCCACAATGAGTCCAGTTGTTACACACTCACAGCCACCTCCACACAGGATATGAATGACAAACACAGATGCACACAAACACACACACACACACATATACACACACAAAATCACACACACAATCACACACAGACACACTCACACACACACACACACACACACACACACACACACACACACACACACACACACACACACACACACACACACACACACACACACACACACACACACACACACACACCTGCCATGTCTGGGATTAGAACTCCTACCTAACTAGTTTATTACACTACAGCATTACGCAGTTACAGGATGCACCAGGGACATTACTGGAGTGCTCCTTCCCCAAAGGTGTATTTCACAGTGAATGACATCAGTAGGCATGCCAATGTAGGGCATTTGAATTGTAGTGAGTGTGACTAGCCTAAAAATCATTGTTCCCTACACAGACATAGAAACACACACACACAAACATCCACACTTGCCATGTGTGGGAATAGAACCCATACCAAAGTACTATATCACATTACAGCCTTACACTGTTATAGGACACACCATGGAGATTACTGGGCTACACCTTTCCCAAAGGTGTATTTCACACTGAGTGACATCAGCAGCCTTGCCAAAGTAGGGCATTTGATCTGTAGTGAGTGTGACTAGTCTAAAATCCATTGCTCCCTACACAAACACACACACACAAACATCTACACTTGCCATGTGTGGGACTAGAACCCCTACCAAAGTACTATATCATACTATGGCATTATGCTGTTATAGTACAGACCACAAAGATGACTGGCTGCACCTTTCCCAAAGGTGTATTTCACAGTGAATGACATCAGCAGCCTTACCAAAGTGGGGATTTGAATTTTAGTGTGTGCGACTAGCCTGAAAAGCATTGCTCCCTACACAGACACCCCCCCCACACACACACACAAACACACCGTTGCAATGTCTGGGATTAGAACTCCTACCAAATTAGTTTATCACACTACAGCATTACACAGTTATAGGACACACCACAGAGATTACTGGGCTACACCTTTCCCAAAGGTCTATTTCACAGTGAATGACATCAGCAGCCTTGCCAAAGTAGGGCATTTGATCTGTAGTGAGTGTGGCTAGCCTAAAATGCATTGCTCCCTACACAAAGCAACACACACACAAACATCCACACTTGGCATGTGTGGGACTAAAACCCCTACTAAAGTACTATATCACACTACGGCATTAAGCTGTAATAGGATGCACCACAGAAATTACTGGACTATATCTTTCCCAAAGGTATATTTCACAGTGAATGACAACAGCAGCCTTGCCAAAGTGGCGCATTTGAATTGTAGTGTGTGTGACTAGCCTAAAAAGCATTGCTCCCTACACAGACACACACAGTTGTCATGTCTGGGATTAGAACTCCTATATAACTAATTTATCACACTACAGCATTACACAATTATAGGATGCGCCACAGAGATTACTGGGCTACACATTTCCCAAAGGTGTATTTCACAGTGAATGACATCAGCAGCCTTGCCAAAGTAGGGCATTTGAATTGTAGTGAGTGTGACTAGCCTAAAAAGCATTGTGCCCTACACAGACAGACACACACACACACACACACACACACACACACACACACACACACACACACACACACACACACACACACACAATGCCATGTCTGTGATTAGAACTCCTACCTAACTAGTTTATCACACTACAGAATTATGCAGTTTTAGGACATGCCACAGAGATTACTGGACTACTCCATTCCCAAAGTTGTATTTCAAAGTGGATGGCATCAACAGGCTTGTCATAGTAGGGCTATGGGGAGGGCAGTGTGTGTGCATGGGCCATAACCTATCCATCTAGAGGTTGACACACCACATGCAGGCACACACAGGGTTATATTCCGCAGGTATGTGTATACAGCTGATAGATGACTACTGCCTTGTACAGTCATGTTGCACATTTAGCACTTGCACCACATAGTCTGTAATGCTGACAGATACCAGTGGCTAATTTCTACAGTGAGTAACATTTACACATCATGTGGTTGTAGCCATATGGCTGTGTGCTGGGTGGGACAGACCTCGTGATGGATGGCTCTTTGTCACAGTTATTCTCTTCCACACATCTATGTATGTCTACATTTGGTATATTATAGTGTAATGTCTATGGATATATGTCTGTATTCCTATCCAATGTGTGTGCAAAGCATGACTGGTGCATACTGAGGAGTGTATGCACTAACATCTGCAACTGTCAGATATGTATGGTCTACTGTTGTTTGCAGACATGGGCTTCATTTGTTTATGTGTGTGGGCATGCCCAGTAAGCTCTTCTGTATTGAATGTATGGATCCATTCCAGATAGTTTGTACTCCAGTGGAGACCTTTGTGTTGTACACTTACAGGTAGCAAACTGTTTCTGCAGGGTATCCGTAGATCATTTGGCAATATGGGTTCAAACTATGCAAGGGATAGTGTGTACTGTAGGTGACTGTGTCTGTGAGATATTCAGACATGTGTACTGTTATACACTGTGATGTTTTATGTCCTCAGGTACTGTCAGGTGGACATTCTTGCTCACAGTGATGTCCTGGGGAACAATGGTGAATGCAGCTGTGTTCGGTACCATGGGCAAATGCCTACATATTCATGAAAAGTTATGTCATTCTGGAGGGGGAGCTGCAGACACTTGCTGCTGGGTCTGTGTATCCGGTTGACACTTGCTGCTGGGTCTGTGTATCCAGTTCAGCACCTTAGTACAGTGCTGGCAGAGGATCCCATACCTGTACATCCATAGGCATGACAGTATGGCCTTATCTTGCTGTGGCAATACCTCACAGCTGTGCAGATTCACACAGGTTACCCAGAGGCAGGGGTTGTAAGTCAGGACATTACCCCTGTTGTGGTACATGGGGTTTGTAGCCACCCATTTATGTGTTTGCAGCCAGGGATAGTGTGTGCACACAGCTGTGTGTCGGACCTTGCACATTCCATGCTGCCCATGCTCCCCCACACCCCCATTATTCTATCCTCTTGCATACATTATGCATACATTCTTTGATACTTTCCCTAAGGTTATCACCTCATCACAGCTGTGTTTTGGTGCTGGTCCACAGTTCATGCAGTGGGACATGGTGGACATGTTACTGTGGTTTATCCACATGGCTTTGCATATGGCTTATGTGGAGTGTGTTATGTTGTTATTTGGGTGTCCATGACATAACATACATTGGCAGTATGTGTGAGACACAGGCCTTTGGCAGAGGCCTGTAGGCCATTTGGTGGTGATGTGGTCCAGCTGTGGCAGGCCGTTCCAGTCTGTCAGTCCTATAGTCCCAGACCGACATACAGTATATTCCCCTGGGGTGAGAGGGTAGGTGTGCTAGGTGTTCATTCCAATACTTTCTATCAGTATTGATCAGGTGGTGTGGATGCTGGCAGGGTGCTACCTATAGCTTGGGACACACCTGCATGGGACACCTGCACTGCATGCTGCATTCTTTTGCTATTGCCATATACAGGTGGGGTTCATATTGTGCCCATTCCCAACAGCAAGGATACGACCAGAGAGGTACCCGTGGGTGGTGTTTGGGTGAGCTGGGTTCATGTGTGCTATGGACACTACTTGCATCTGATGCACGGATATGCATGGGGCATTCCAGTTATGCTGGCATGTGCAGGTACATCAGCTGTTTCCCAATACATCAGTCCTATCACCTTTGTGATCTGAAAGTGTTTGGGCAAACGACACCGGTATTCCCTACTACAGGCCCAGATAATGTGATGCATACCTGTATGTACAATTCCAAGGGTGTGTCCATTTCACAGTTACACATTATATACTGTATGTCTGTGGTACTTTTCCCTGTGTACTGCTTGTATATCTAGCCCAACAGCCATGCCATGTCAGTTTTTCAGATGATGACACATATTACTACCATACATTTACAATGGCCTACTGCTAGCATGTGTTATACTGGTGGATATTGTCTTTGGCACTGCAGTTGTGAAGACTTGACCCTGTCATCAGCAGTAGTGAGCAATGGTCACCAGATCATACCTCAACATGCATACATACTGACAACTCTCACACAATATGAAACACACACCAACCTAACACGCACATACCTGCATATTGTACAAATGCTACAGTCTTTCCTGCTACCTTGGCCACCTCTGGGCATCTGTGCTCCACTGGTATTATACCTACACATACATGTTACTACATTTCTACATAGGATTGGAGAGGCACACCTGACTGTTACTACATGTTTAAATAGGATATGGGGGGGGCACACCTGACTGTTTCTACATTGCTACACAGAATTGTTGGGGGGCACACCTGACTGTTACTACATTTCTACATAGGATTGGGGGGCACACCTGACTGTTACTACATGTCTACATAGGATATGGGGGACACACCTGACTGTTTCTACATTGCTACACAGGATTGGGGGGGCACACCTGACACTTGTACACATTTGCTATGACTGTGCTGGTATGTCAGGTACTCCATTTCATTCTGTTTTCTAACCTATTATGCTGACTAGAGGCATATCAGTGTACTACAGGTCTTATGTTTGATTGACCTACATATTAGTTTCTGACTTCCTATACTTCAGAACTAACATCCCACTGCCTGACCTGATGCAGTCTGTCTGTGTAGGCCGGGGGGGGGGGTATGCATAGGCATCATTCAGAGGCATTAGCACAGCCTTTGTTTGTGTTTGTCTACACCTGTCCTGCTGGCTGTGACTGTTGTTAGGTATGTGAACCTCCCTGACTGGCATGTGTGTGTCATATGGACACACATGTGGCCCAGCACATTTCCTGCAGTGGGTTTTGTCAGCATGTGTAGTACTGGCTAGTATGGTGACACCAGTATTTGTTACACATCTCATGCTGCCACTGTAGGTGTCTGCTATCTGCTGGCATCCCATTAAGCCACCCGATTCCCTTGCATGCTCACATCCATACTATAGATACAGGTAACAACAAATACTGCTATATTCAGCAGTTGGTAAGTTGAGTGACTTACCTTGTGGGTGTGCCAGTACTGAGGGTGGTGCTGGAGGGCTGCCTATGTTGGATGCACATAGAACACTCCCTATACATGGATGAGCACAGGTAGTGTCATGTTTGGCATCCCTTTTAATGTACTTGTGAGTCAGAGAGAGGTGTCATTCCCTGGGTTCTTCCTGTGTCAGCCAAGGCCAGGGCATACTGGGCATGCCTCCTTCTGCTTACTGGGGCAGGCTCAGGTTGTTCCTCCTCTGAGTCACTCTGTGCCTGTGCAGGCCTTGGCAATGGTGGGGGGCTGTGTGGCCCTGCTTCGTGCTGTTCCTGCTGCAGCTGTTTCCACAGGATCATATTGTGTAGCATGGCACATACGATTACAATATGAGTACATGTAGCTGGTGAGTACTGCAAGGCTCCACTGGATGTGCCCAGGCACTGGAACCGTGACTTGAGCATTCTAAACACACTCTCTATTATGATTCTGGTCTGTGTGTGTACCTCATTATGGAGTTCTTCTTCGGGTGTGTGTGCATTTCTGATGGGTGTCATCAGCTACGGCTCCAGTGCATAACCAGCATCCTCCAATAGGTGACCATAAGGGATATCCCCATTGGCAAATCTCTGGTACAGCTGCATCGGATGCCAGATGAGGGAATCATGATAGCTTCCAGGGCAGCCAGCACACAAATTCATTATTATGCCCTGGGCATCACACACGACCTGGCAGTTGATGGAGGGGAAGGCCTTGGGGTTAATATAGATCCTATCCCACTCACCGGGTGGTGCTTTGATGCATATGTGCGTGCAGTCTCTAGCACCCACTACCTCAGGGTATTCTACTGTTTGGTGGAAGAGATGCATATTGCTGGCCAATGCCTCACGGGTGTTGGGGAAATATACATGCTCACTGGCATGTGCTGACATGGCATCCAGGAACTGGTGGAATGCCCTGGATGCTGATGCCTGTGAGATCCCCACAATATCCCCAGTTGGCCTTTGGAAGGTACATGTAGCTAGTATTCTTAGGCCTACACATACCTTGGTATTCACTGGGATGGGTTCCCCTCTGTTAGTTCTGTGTGTGAGCCATGGCTGGCACAGCTTAACAATTTGCTGTAGGAGGTCCCTGTCCACGCTATAGTGCTCCATAATCTCCAGCTCATGTAGCCCCTGGTAGGTTACGCTCTGTCTGTATACTCTTCTCCGTCTCCTCACTGTGGGTTAGTTGACAGCATTCACATCCTCACCACCCTCAGCCTCTTCCACATGTTGTTGTATGATAGCTATTGCTGCCCCTATCATTTTGTTGTTTTTGTTTGTTAAAAGTTCCCCACTTGTATAGACCGGTGGTGTAGAGTGTGTGGGAAAAACCAGAGGGATAGGTTTCTGCATAGTTTATAGTAGTGTTCTGGGCTGGGCTGGTCTGCTGCCCCTATTATCGGCTGATTCTGATACATTTCACCTGCCAGCTATACTAGTTTTCCTACATTACCTTCCTACTGCTGTTTTTCCCTTCCCATCACCTTCCTGTTTAAGCCCAGGGGCGCTCTGTGCAAACACAGTGCTGAAATGTGCACAGAGCTGCTATTTCCTGGTTTACTTTTTTTTTATGTTTAAAACCCGGTGCGCGGCAGCCTCAGACACACCCCCTTGCTTAGCTCTGTAAGCTAAGGGCAAACCCGAGCCACAGGGCTCCAGTCCGCTTACAGTATGCCTGACACCCCCCCCCCCATGATGTCAGCTAACCCCTAGGCATGTACTAAGTTATTCCTGCTCTTACACTGTTGGGTACTGACTAGCATGCAGGGGAAATCTGGGATTCAGTATCATTCCCCTCATTTGCATAGGATTGCCTGCTGATGCATAGTTACAGGTGCCACACTCAGCTACCCCCCTTAGCAACCACTATTCACTGGCCATGTTGTTTTCTGCATGCCATTGAGTATAATGGCAAAATAGTGATTTTGGTTAGAATGCTTATTTTAGGTTTATTTTCTTATTTTTCGCCCGATCCCGTTTGCACACTGCTGCCCTATGCTTAAACAGCCGAGATCGGCTAAAAAAAAATAAAAGTTGATTTTTTTTTTTATTTTTGCAACTGTTTTCCATGCCAATGGCCTTATATTTGGCCATTGGCATGCTTTCTACATAATATCCACCCTTTATTTGGAGCTGTCATGGCTCTGTTTTGTAGTTAGCAAAAATGTACTCCATTACTGGCTGAGTACATTTATGCAGATTACACTAGTCCTGCACGGCTGGCTTCCAGCTTTCTGGATGGCAAATTCACCTCATTTGCATGGATTTCTCCTGCAAATGGTGTAATTTGCATACAGGGGCTGAGTCTGTGCAGGACTAGTGCAGAGTGCTTGTGCACGTCCCTACAGCTTATTCCTGGATTGCACGGCAGACATATTGCCTGCTGGAGCTCCTACACTAGTCCTGCACACTGTGCAGGGCTTGTTGAATCTGGGGGATAATCAATGAATTACTACTTTCATACCAAACTGACAGAGCTTGTCTCATTCTCTGCCTAAGCCATGGATCATGTTGCTATTACACAGGTTGCCCACTCCTGCTTATTTTAAACTTGCTGATGTTATGGGAGAACTAAGACCACACTATGGTACCCTCTATCAATCTAAACAACTACACTGTTTCACAACCTGCATTCATACTTCTCTAATTTACATTTATTCTACCCTCTCAGCACACACACATCTCTGTCCTAACACCTCCAATGACACAGTCAGCTCTCTTTGTCCGTCCTTCTCAAGCCATTAATAAGCAGATATGCTTCCTTTTACAGTCCTTCTTTTCCCAAATATCGACCAGCTTCTAAGCTCTGCCCCCCTCATCATTTCCCTATTTTTGTTATCCTGTACAACTTTGACAAAGTTAATAACTCTAACTACATCTATACTCCCTGATACTATATTTATTAATATGGTACAAATTGATCCTCATTATGTCTGAAAAGACTTACTTCTTACTTTTCTGATACTGCAGAATTAACTTACACCTACATAATATTAACAGTGTAAGCTGATAGCAAGCTGGTTCCTCTAGTCCAGTGTTTGATTCCCTCAGCCTCCATTTATCTACTGTGTGATGCTGAGCAAGTCACCTAATCAAAAGGTGCTCTTAGATGAGCCCGAAAAAGGTCCAAGTGGATCAAGGCTGTACCTGTGTCAGTAAACAAAAAGAAATAAATACTTGTCACTGTACTGAACTACTGAGATGCTGCTGTGATGCTCAGTCACATGCTAGTTCTAGTGGGGTTTGCATTATGCTGTTAAACTTGTGTAAGCCTAATCACATTGTGACGGTAATACTCTTTCTCAAGTACCTTTACTACCTTACCACTAACGGAAAAACGGTCTCGTGATTCAGTGGGCTCGTAACCATAATCAAAAAGAATGAATGAGCAAACAAAGTAATCTTGAATTACAGTCAAAAGACAGATCTCAGGAGCTTGAATCACAGAGTTAGAAGAAATCTACTAGAGAAAGGAAATTTATGGAGTAATTCCCTACAACTTTTGGACAACAGCTGTGCCAACAACAGACTGCTTAGTGTTAGCAATATGTGACAGCCAACACCATTCTGCAATGAGTTCTGATGGAACAGTTTCAATGTTAGAATCATACATTTCACTGTGAAGGATAAAAATCCATCAAGGATCTTCTTACCTACCCAAATTAAAATAAACAGGTGAACAGATAGCATCAGGCAAGCAAGCTTTGAAGCACTTTAACAAATTACGAAAGCTTTCACTATGTAAGATCAGAATCTGATTGATCTGAAAGCAATCTTGACTAAGAGAAATAAGTCAATGGCATTCATTACAGCACCACAGACTGAAAACAACTTTTTTCCTCCCTGCATCCTTGCATCTTTACATACCTTGACTTTATATATACCAACTTCACAGCTGCACAACAATGGAGTAAGGCGACACTATCCAAAACAGTGCAGAGCGGTCTCGAGTAATCACTATTTTTGTCTAACCTGAATGACCTCATGATTTCTGAGCAATTGTTGGGTAAAGAAACAGGACTGTAAGGATGAACTGTGACAGGGAATACAAAGCACAAAGAAATTCTATGAATCAGAGTTGCTCTTATTTTTGCAACAGATTGATGCAAAATATTTAAACAGCAGATAATATAACACAAATTTATTAGCAAAGTAAATTATCTCATATACATTTATAGTGGTATAGCATCTCACATCTTTTAGTATATGGAACATCATGCAAAATGGGCTGTAAGAAATGCACAACTTGGACTGTTACACCCTGAAGGCTGTTCATCATTGGACAGCACTCTCACATGACCTCTCTTATGCAGTCCTGGTTGGTGTGGGAAGCATGATGATTTTGAAATTGTACACACTGCTGTTGATACAGGACTTGTCATAGGATTTCACAATGTCCTCCCCCATAGTGCCTTTTTTAGGCAATGCCAAACAAAAAGTACTTCCAACATAGCAAATCAAAACCAGGAAAATGTAAAGACATTACTCCTCAATGCTAGGAGTTTAAACAACAAACTGCATTCCCTACAGTGAATGCTGACTTCTGTGTGATCACTGAGATGTGGTTTAAAGATGCAGAGAGCACAATGGCAGTGCAAAGCTATAATGCCTTCCACACATTTAGACAGGTTAATACAGTCAGGGACTAAAGGTAGGGGGGGTCTCAATTTACATCAAAAATAAATATACCTCAAGGTTGATCAAACACTTCACATTCAAATCACCATAGCCAAAATCTCATACCACTTTCTTGTAATCAATAGATTTGCCTCTATGACCAAGGGAACACCATAACATGTATTTAAACTTATTGGAAACACTCACAATCCAATCCAATACCATATTCATGGGAGGCCTTACTTACCTCACTATTAACTGAGAATCATATACCACATCAAATGTGCAGGCACAGAGATTCTTGGATCTTGTAAACATAAACTCCCTGGATCAGATTGTCAATATGCTGACCAGGGGTATGAACATACTGGATCTGGTCCTCATTAATATGGCAGAGTGCTGCACACAACCCTAGTGCAATGCCTTCTCAGGTAAGATCAGACCACAAAACTGACTCAGTTGAAGTAAAAATAAAACCAGGAACTCCAGCTAATCCTGGAATGTTCAGGAACTACTCTAAGGTTGACTTCCTACAATTAAGTGATAACCTGGCAAAATTGCAAGCCCACAACCCTGAGAACACTGTTGCTTACATGGTACTGTTCACAGAAACCCTGTATAAGCAAGTTAACAGCTGCACAGAGATAGCTTTACCCACCAGAAAGAAGTACAGAGCTAACTCAAAAAACAAGCCATCCTGGGGGAATCACAACATCAGTAGGGTGTATAACAAAAGGAAGAAAACCATGGCAACATTAGGAGGTGTAGCACCCAGCAGGATAAAATCACTCTCATCAAACTAAACACACAACTCAGAGGACAAATAAAGTCTACCAAAGCCAAATTAGAGGTAAATTTAGCTTAGCCTCCCATGCCAAGGACAGCCACAAGGCATTCTTTAGCTATGTTCTCAGCCTTAAAGGTAATACACAATTGTGTGCAGAGCTCATTTTTGATGCTGCCACATATACCGAGCCAGAAGATATAGCAAACCTACTAGCAGACAAATTAATCTCTAAATTTATCTCTCTCTCCCCCTCAACCTTCCGTTAGGAACTACAATCAAATATAACTCCCCCTACTATCACTAGGGAACAGGTCCTTAATGCTCTCTCTAAGACCAAGAACACTGCATCTATGGGCCTAGACAGTATCCTAGGATACCTTTTAAATAGCATTAAACATGGCCTATCAGGGCCTCTGGAATTGCTATTTAACTGTAGTCTCCAAGCAGGCTTCATGCCTCATGAATGCAGAAAAATAACAGTCATCCCTCTGCACAAAGGTGGATCAGTTACAGACCCTGAAAACTACAAATGCATAAGTCTTACTAGTCTCGTATGCAAAGTCATGGAATGAATCATCATGGAAATGATCCAATGATGACATAGGAAACCTCCAGACACTGGACCCAACCTAATTTGGTTTTGTCAAGGGCAGGTCATGCCTACTCAACTTGGTGGACTTCTTTGAGATGGTCACCAAAGCAATGGGTGATGGCAACACGAGTCACACTGCCTTACTTGAGATGGCCAAGGCATTTGACACTGTACTCCACTTGGCATTGTTGACAAACTGAAGAGGTTTGGTATAAACTCTTATGCATACCTCTCAACCTCATAGCTCAGAATATCTGGACAAAATGTAAAATAATGGGGGGGGGGGTCAAAGGCCTAAAATAGGGGCAGAATTTAAATATTGCTCTTTTAAACTTAGAAAGTTATTAGAATGACATGTTTTGAGTCATGCATTTTCTGAAGTACATGAAGTCTGAAGCTACTCAAATGCATTTCATTATTTAGTGACTTAATTTCTCATTAATATACCAGAAAAAAATAGAAATTTTATGAGGAGCAGATCAAAAATAGAGACAAAAAATGTGGACATTCTGCAAAAGTCTGGATAGTTATGAGGTGTGCCCTTATGTCACCTGATGGACAGCCAGCTGTCTCTCAGACAGGACTCAGGGAGTTAGAACTGGGGAGTCCACCTCTACAGAGAGACCAGTCATAAGTGGAGTCCCTCAGGGACTGGTCCTGGATAGCTTATTTTTGGCATTTACTTCTTTGAAGTCAAGGCCAATGTCAGGGGCCTCTTGCTGACTAAATTTGTGGAGGAATGCAAATTAGGAGCTGTCATAGAATATCCCCATCAACACAAATGTTTTCCAATAAGAGCTGACACAGGAAAATAACTAATGTCAAATGGGTTAAAACTAAATGCCAAGAAAAGCATAACAGCATCCTTCAAGAAGTCATCCAACCCTGGTAACTATCATATTGACATACAAAAATGAATCCAACTCCAAAGAAATGCCAAGACTTTTATTATGTTATAATAAAAGTCTTGGCATTTCTTTGGAGATGGATTCATTTTTGTATGTTCTAAACTGCAGGTAACTTCTTGTACATCAGTGCTTCAACCTTAATTTAAGCGTAAACTCTCATATTGACAGCACACCCCTAAGAGATGACCCAGTAGTCAAGGACTTGAGGAAAGTACAGTTGTACACTTACCATAAATATAGATGTTCGAGTGTATTCACTGTTGCAGTCATTACATTTGGGTTATCTGCTTGCAGTAGCCCTCAGTCGACCTGATTAACAAAGTCTTGGGTCCTGCATCAGATGCTGTCCCTTCTTCCATGATGTCAGGTCATCATGGGTATAAAACATGCAGCCAATGCCATTACATCAGTTTTTCTTGCCCCAGATGTCAGGTGCCCCCCTATTGGGAAGCAATTAAATCTATAATTACAAGGATATACCTCCAACAAAAAAGCAAATACACCAAAAAGCTTTTTGAGCACAGTAACGGAGAGTATAGGTATAGCCAAAAAAAGAAAGGGGGCTGGAGGGAGGGTAACCAGGACTGCAACAGTGAATACACTCGAACATCTACATTTATGGTAAGTGTACACAACTGTACTATGTTCTTCGTGTTTCACTATTGCAGTCATTACATTTGTGTAGATTCCCAAAGCTAAGGTTTGGAGGAGGAATTTAAATAGAATTAGGACCAGCTATAAGGCCCTGCAAGACTGCAGTGACAAAGCCAGCTCTGGATTTAGAGAAAATGGGCAAATTATAATGCTTGGTGAAAGTATGTACAGAACTCCAGGTAGCAGCTTCTAGGATGTCCCTGGTAGTGGCTTCCCTTGAGAAAGGCTGTGGAGATAGATGCAGCCCTGGTTGAATGGGGTCTGATGCCCTGTGGGATAGGTTTTCTATGGTGCTTATAGCAGAAATGAATGCAGTGGCCTATCTATTTTGAAATGGTTTGCTTTGAAATAGCTTTCCCCTCTGTCCCTGCAGCAAGTGCCACCAGCAGTTGTTCAGATTTCTTTTGAAATTTGGTCCTGTCCAAGTAAAATCTAAGTTGTCTGTGCACATCTAAGGAGTGCAGTATCCATTCCCCTTTGTTCTGTGGGTTAGGAAAGAAGGTAGGCAAATGAATGGACTGATTAAGAGCCACACTGGATACAACCTTGGGCATGAAGGAGGGATTGGTTCTAAGGGACACCCTGTCCGCATGAAAGATGATGAAAGGCTCCACTGCCATAAGGGCCTGTAATTCAGATACCCTTCTTGCAGAGGTGATTGCTAAAAGAAAAGCTGTTTTCCAGGAAATGAATTTTAAATCTGCATTAGCAGCTGGCTCGAAAGGAGGAAGAGTGAGTTTCTCCAAGACAAAGTTAAGGCCCCAGGCTGGAGTTGGAGCTCTCCTGGGTGGCCTTAAATTTTTGGCCTTTCTGAGGAACTGCTTGAGCAGTGAGTGAGAGAAGAGTGGAGGCTCTGTGCTGTAATGAGCTGAAATGGCTGAGGCATGAATTTTGATGGAGGAAAAGGACAAGCCTTATGAAGCATCTCAGTCAAGTATTGTAGAATCTGAGGTAAATTGGGCACTGCTGCACTCATCCCTTGAGACTGATTCCAGGCATAAAATCTTTTCCATTTTGCAGCATAATATTTTCTAGTACTAGGCCTCCTTGCCTCTAAAATGATATCCATCACTGATTTACTGAGGGATGGTAAAGGAGAGATTAGGTAATTAGCCAGGTTGCTAGGTTCAGGGTTTGCAGCTGAGGGTGCAGAATCTGGTTCTCCTGCTGAGACAACAGGGAAGGAGTCTGAGGCAGGTGCTATGGGGCCGAGCATGACACACTGCACAAGGGGGGGTACCAGTGTTGGCGTGGCCAATCTGGTGCAATTAAAATTGTCCTTGCCTTGTCCTGTTTGATGTTTAGTAGTACCTTGGAGAGCAGAGGCAGTGGGGGAAAGGCATAAACTGAAGGATAGAGCATCCACTTTCCAAGCTAGCTAGTGGGGAATCCCTGTACAAAATTTGTCCAATTGATGGTTCTTGAGGGAGGCAAACAAGTCTATATCTGGGCTCCCCCACTTGCTTGTCAACATGTTGAAAATCCTTGGTTCCAGTTTCCACTCATGTGGGTCCATGAGTTTTCTGCTTAGTCCATCTGCCAGTGTATTTAGATTTCCTGGCAGGAATTGAGCTTGTAGATTCACTATGTAGCTCAAGGCTGTGTTCCACAATGCCATGGCTAGTCTGCAGAGGGGGTAAGAATGTGTTCCCCCCTGCTTGTTTATGTACCACATGACAGTGGTGTTGTCCATCTTTACCATTAGTTGTCCTGGAAGAATGTGGTCCTTGAAGGCTGTCAGAGCATTCTGGACAGCTAACATTTCCTTTTGATTTATGTGCAGATGCATTTGACTTGGGTTACATTTGCCCTGAATGCACTTCCCTGCCAGGTAAGCCCCCTCATGGATAGTCTGATGCATCTGTTGTTAAGGTTTGGGTGGCAGGGGGTAGTGTGAATGGTAGCCCCCTGTTTTGGTGTCAGGCCTCTGCCCACCAAAGGAACTCTAGGCATAGGCAAGGTATGATAGGAATCATTGCTTCTAGATCCTGTGAATGTTGACACCATAGGGTTTTGAGATACCATTGTAGTTTCCTCATTTGCAGCCTTGCATATGGAATTAGAATAATGCAGGAGGCCATGAACCCCAAGGCTTGCAGTATTTGCCTTGCAGATAGCTGGGTTTTTGTGGCCACTTGTTTGAAGTAGGAAAAAACCTTCGGTAAACCACCATGGCAAAAATTCCAGTAAAATGCGATGTTTATTACAAAACAAACGAATAAAACAATAAAATAAAATAAGTCCTTCCAAGTCAGATGACTGACTTGAAAGGACTTATTCTATTTTATTATTTTACTATTTTATTGTTTTATTCATTTGTTTTGTAGTAAACATCGCATTTTACCTACATTTTACTGGAATTTTTGCCATGGTGGTTTACCGAAGGTTTTTTCCTACTTTGTTTTATTTTTCCATTGGTACCTTCAACAGTGTGAGAATAGTTTTTTTTTCCTTTTTTTCCTGACTTGTTTGAAGTAGGTTATCAAATGAATCCGTTTCTCTGGCGTGAGGAAAGACATCTGGGAAGTTGTATTCAAGCTTGCTCCCAGGAATATAATTTGTTGACAGGGTACCAGGTTTGATTTCTTTTCGTTTATGGTGTACCCCAGACAAGTCAGCACCCTTTGAACAACGGCCAGATGATTCAAAAGCATGTCCTGGCTTTCTGCCTGAACTAGACAATCATCCAGGTATGGGTATATTTGAATATTTCTTTGCCTGCAAATTGCAATGACTGGAGCTAGGCACTATGTAAATACCCTGGGCGCAGTAGATAAGCCATAGGGCAGTGCAGAGAACTGATAGTGCATGTAGCCTGCTTTGAAGCGTAGGTATCTTTTGCAAGACTCCCTGATAGGGATGTGCAGATATGCTTCTTTTAAGTCTAGTGTTGCCAACCATGCATCTTTGCCTAGCATAGGAAGCAGCTGGTGAAGAGTCAGCATTTCGAATTTTGGAATCACCAGACAGGTGTTTAGAGAAGAAAGGTCTAGGATAGGACATCATGTATTGCCTTTTCTGGGTACCAGGAAAAGTCTGGAATAGAAACCTTGTCCCTTTTCCTCTTCTGGTACCAACTGAATAGCCCCATGCTTAAGAGAGAGAGAACTTGATTTTGGGCCTCTGCCCACTGATTTGGGGGTAGATCTAGCCACCCGCTTGGTGTTGGTAACGTGTGGAAGTGAAACCTGTATCCTTAGGACACTATATTTAAAACCCATTTGTGCTGGGTAATGAGTTCCCAGTTGTTGGCCTGCAGACCAATCTTTCAGCCTAAAAGAGCATTCAGTTGGGAAGTGCTTGGAAGTTTTAAAGGCAAGTCACTGAGACAGTTTTCCATAGGGGGGGGGGTCTTACAACTCCCAGATTTGGGTGCAGAAATCCCCCACTGCTTAGTCTTGTGTGTTCCCTGGGACTGAAATCTAGGGTTTCTGCTGTGTCTGGGTTTGGCTTGAGAAGATCTGGAAGGGGCTGGAAAGGACCATTTCTTAGAGGGCCAATGCCTACTAAATCTAGGAGGCTGAACTTGCAAGAAATCTTTAACAGTTTGCGTAGATTTACCTTTATCTTCCATCTTTTTAAGAACTTCCTCAGCTTTGTTGCCAAAAAGGCAGTCCTGATTTAAGGGTGCATCCAACAGTTTAGCTTTAACATGATTAGGCAAAGACTGCTCCTTAAGCCAAGCATGTCTTCTGAGCACAGACCCAGTAACAGCAGCCCTGCAAGAGGCCTCTAATGAATCAAATCCACATTGCAAAGTATGTTTACCAACCTGTTCAGCAGAATGCATTAAATCCTGTAATTCTTTATTTTCAGCACAGTCAGGAATCAACATCATTTTCTGTTTAAGCAACCCAATAACATGGTGTTGATACTTTAACATATGAAACTGGCAGTTTAAAGCCCTAATGGCCAAGATTGCAGAAGTGTAAACCTTCTTACCCCATCTATCCAGCGTCCTGGAGTCTCTATCAGAACGGGTAGGATTTTTAGCAGTAGAAGCCTTAATACCCTTAGGGCCCTGTGAAATAGTCTCTGGATTCACAATAGGATTTTTAAAAAGAAACTTGTGTGAATCAGGAACCCTGTAATATCTGTCAGGTTTTCTGGGAGCAGGAGGCAAGGAATCAGGGGCCAAACTAGATTCCGAAAAGGCAACATCAACAATGTCTAGTACAGGAGGTATAGCTAAAGGCCTATGCTGAGGCAGGAGTAAAAAATCCCTAAGCCTCTTTTTTGAATCAGAAAAATCCTGGCTTTCCCAGTGGAAATGCTCCCTTAGAGTATGTAAGGTTTCACCAAAAGAAAAATCCTCTGGAGGGAAGTAGAGGGAATAGAGTCCTCTGCATCAGAATCATCATAAGTAGATAAGGGCAAATCCAGATAATCAGAAGAATCAGAAAAATCAGAATCCTGGTCAGAAGATTCATAAACAACTTCAGTCCTAGGTCTCTTAGAAGGGGGAGGTTGGCTTCCCCTGATTAAAGTTATAAGATCTTCAGCCATTCTTATCATTTGTTATTTAGGCATAGAGGCCTGAGCATGCGGCCTGGGCGTCGGTTTCTTAGGCATGGTTCGAGATTTAGGCCTAAATGAAGAAGGAGGCATCAGTTTAATATGCAAGTCCATAGGCCTGAATGCACTCTCAGAAGCCGGTGCCTGCACAGCGGCTCCGGACCCATCCAAGGTAGAGACATCCGCAGATTCCACAGTTGAAGCATCTTGCGGCATACCAAACTCTGAATGGGTCTCAGTAGAGGCCTGCGAATCAGAAGTAGCGGGTATCAGGGACTGCAAAAGCTCCTCACTGAGTACCGGTGAACTGATGACTGGCTTAGGAGAAGTGTCGTCGGCAGCTTTGGACCTAGGCGGCCTGTCTCTGTCTTTATCTTTGCGATTTTTCAGAATCCTGGTAGTTGGATGGCTAACTGATGATATTTCTGGATAATTAAACTGAGAACCGAAATATTTAGAGGTTCAAATATACTGACGACGGATAGTGCGCTGATTAAATAAAGCACAAAACTGACAGCAAGGTACGTCGTGGTCAGGGCCCAGGCAAGGAATACAGTACGAATGAAAATCTTTGTGAGGTATTTGCTTTTCACAAGTAAGGCAATTATTAACTTTTACTGACATCGGTAAGGAGCGAGAGAAAAGTTTCCCCAACGGGGTACTTAGCTTTAGTTGAAGACTTTGGTTCTGAAACTCGAAAACAAAAATTTCAGGAGTCGGCCGACTGGCACTTGCAAACTGCTTCTGCTTCGGGCACCGCATGGCAAGAAAGACTGATGTAATGGCGTCGGCTGCATGTTTTATACCACTGCCAACCTGACTTCATGGAAGAAGGGACAGCATCCGACGCAGGACCCAAGACTTTGTTAATCAGGCCGACTGAGGGCTTATACAAGCCGATAACCCAAATGTAATGACTGCAACAGTGAAACATGAAGAACATCACATAGAGAGTAATCTAGCCTTTGATCATCACTTGTTTACAGCAGTGAGGAAATCATTCCATGTTGTGCAACTTTTAAACAAGGGTATGACATCTAGGTCCTATCATTGAGTACAATACCTCTTTGGTATGTACCTAACCAGGCTCATCCAACAATTGAAATGTCCACAGAGGCTCCTTACTAAAAGAATACAAGGTGTAAGTAACATGAACTATGCAGACTGCCTCAAGGCCCTATCCCTGTATTCTGTCTCCTACAGGCTGTTGAAGTGAAATATATGCCTGGCGTACAAGGTATTGTCAGACTCCATCCTGATGGATCTCCTACATATCTGCAAATACTGGTTCTAAAGACTTAAACCATGCCTGTGATATAAACAGGACCTGCTGGAGAGACAGGTATGTATCCCATAGACTACCCCTTCTCTGGAACAGGCTCCCCACCTATGTGAAGCAGAGTTCCTACCTAACCCAATTCAAATGTAACTTCAACAATTGGATGGAGAACAGGAAATTCATCCCTGGTTTGGCAGCTGTGTCTCTAATAGACACAAGCAGCCTGTAAGTGGTTCATTTCCTAGGCTCCTGCTTGCATATGTTTAATTTCCCAAGCCCCTGATTACATTAATGAAAGGTACCAGAACTTGTCAGAGATTTGGGATGCATAGCTAGGCTGAAAAAGTCCCTTGTGGTTGTTAGCCTGGTATACACCTCTGAACCTATGAACCTATGTCTCTTTCATACACTTCCCAAGACAAGGTTCTAGCAGTCACTGGCATAAAGATGACAGACATACAGTAAATACTAGTGCTTAAATATTGCCTATGGCTCAGGTTTATCAAATGCAACTCAACTGTGCTAAGTAATCTTTGATGATGGGCATCAGAACTAGAAGTAATAGTTCATTTTTGAGTTTCATTGTCACAGCATTATGCTGTGAGACACATTTTGTTTTTTATCTAGTGTTTAGTCTACTGTAGTGTTAGGAGAGATGGTACTAGTGAGCAGAGGATGCCAAAATTAGAGTCAAGAAGTAATCCTAGTTATAATTTGGCCTCTGATCAAAGTATAGAGCTGAATACATTTGTTATTTTGCAAAGTTAAGTATCAGAACTTTTAGATTGCTTCAGTTATGGACCCATAATCTCAGAATACTTAATACCTTTTTGTGACTCTCCCTTTCATAAGACCCATTTTAAAATCCAAAAGCAGTTATTTTGCTAGAAGAATCATTACTATACAAAGAGATTGCTTGTCTGCACATCCCAATAACATTCAAATCTGAAGTACAAGAAGAGAAGGTCTTTCTTAGTGGTATTTTCTTCTGTCTTAGCACAGCTTCTAAAGCACACTAGGTAAGTAATTATTTCAATGTTATCATCACAGTATTACTCTTTAGGGATAATATATAATTATCGGCCATGGAATGGATAAGGCCAGTCTATAACCACATGGGGTATGTTATCTGAAGCACAAAAAGGGAAAATGGTTATGCCTAAAATGGCCTGCAAGGGCAGCTAGTAAGCCTAGTACTTACCTGTGAACCTATGAACCTATGATGAGCACCCACAGGACAGAGAAATGAATAGAGAGCTCACAATAAAAGCCTTTGCGTTCTCAGTTATACATACTATGATATGACATTGGCAAGTGACAGCAGGTCATTTAGGCATACTGCCAGAAATAAGTGAACTACAGATGCAGATGTCTTCCTCTTCACAGAGCCACACCCAGAAAACTGTATTCAGTTTTAGATGCTGTATCAACAGAGGGATGTCAGGTAAGTGTCTTGGTGTAATTGAACATGCCAAGATGATAACATAGTAGGAAAACGTGAAAGTACATTGAAAAATTCATATCACTGGGTATTTAAACAATGAAAGAGGCGATGACATGGGTATTTAAACAAAGGAGATACAGACATGGCTACATACCATCATTAACAGAAGGGGTGTTGGTGTAAAATTAATAAAGAAGGGAGATGTGAGGGAAAGAAAGAACATCGGTGCTGGCTCTGGTGGGACTTAAAGCAGACATCAGGAAATATTTCTTTAGGGAGAAGAGTATTAGGCACTGAAATGCATTGCCAGAAAGGGAAAGTAAGTGGTAGATGCCTGGAATGGGTAGAGAAGACGGTGGGGAAGGCAGGGGGCACCAATACCACTTAAGAAGAGCTGAAAGGCAAAGCTCTTCTCCAGATTAATCTGTGTATACGTGTATGAATGTAAATACCAGATTGATGGAAGACATGTAACTTATATACGTCCAGGGTTGTGGCCGACTATTGTCCAAAGGTAATCTAAACTGCAGTTGTGCCATTTAACTGAGCACTGAATTCTGACCACTGGCTACCAATTAACCTCTGTGCTGCTTTGTTGAACAATTACTTAAATGCTGACAAACTGTATAAAGTAAACTTTAATAACTAAACACATGAAGCAAAAGCTGCATTTCATTTTGTCATATCTTATGTGTACCCTGAGCAAATCATTTGATTTTACCGTCCTTGGTGTCCTCACACACTTAAACTTACATGCAACTTTCAGCAGTACCAGTACATTACTAAAAATATAACAAAAAACAAAATATACATTGAAAATATTTCAGCTGACTAGCTATTTCTCCATGTAAAAGATACAAAAATAACACTGAAAACATTTTAGCAGACTAGTCTACTGATATTTGTAATCTGAGCATAAGGTAGAAACAGTGGAACAGTGCTGTTTGTTTTTCATTGGATGGTATGCTCATACTGATCAGAAAGGTACATTTTAGGTGAATGCATGCTATCCAATTGCCTATTTCCCAGGGGAAAACAATGTGCTTTCAAACTGAAATTGGTATGCTATATATTATATTTTGAAAGGGAAGTAAGCATCTTTTTTTCTTACTGTTTTAGCCTTATTAAAGATAAAAAAGATGGAAATAAAATTGCATTACCTCCTCTAGAATGGGAAATGAAGGACTCTCTCTTTCTTTCTCTCAGTATCTAAAAAATTATCTATATAATCTTAATTTATATCTATATCTATCTCTATATATTTATATTTATATATTAATATATCATAATTGGTTAAAGACACAAATGGTTGACACCCAATTGACAAACAAAAAGAGTGATATCACAAATGAGTGACAAACAAAATGAGAATATCACAAAATATTGACAACTTCCCCCCAACTATCAGTAAGTCTGAGGTGCAGACCCCAGATCAAGTATCATTGGAATAGTGGTACTGTTAGGGAAAGGGTTTTTAGTAATGTAATGTGTAGGATTAGTGATAGGGGCAGGGGTAGGGATGGGGTTAGGGTTAGCACATGAGTAAGGTGAGCAGGGAGTAGAAATTCAGACATATGCATGTTTAAGGAAAAACAACAATAACACTTGTACATTCTACTTTTACTTATCATGCATGCAGATATGGTCTGCATAACCACAACTGTTGATTTTCTGGAGGTTTTAGACATGATAATTATCAGGCAAATGTCTGCTGTACATTGTTGGCCCAGGTGGAGTTAACACAAACACATTCCTGAAACAGATGTTGTATTAAGTTTCCAAGTAACAGCTGTTGGCTCACAACTTCATTACATTATATGAAGCCAGAGAAAACCTTTTAACCAAAGAAGGAGAAATGAAAAAAAAGTAGACATACTGACTACAGAACTGTCACCGTAGAGATCATATAATAAATTGCTTCTGTTCTTTGCTTTCACAGTCTATCGTTTCTATAGATATATTTCTGTCAGGTGTTAGAGCTATTGTGGAAGCAGCTTCTTCTGACAGTGACTGCAGGTAGGTACTGTAAATACTGCTTAACATTTGTCTGACAGTATGAAACCTATTTGTTATTTATTTTATTTATTTACTAGAACTGGACCACTGAGACTCCCTTTCAGTCACAGCCCTGTTATATAATAAGTAGAGAAAAAAACAGGCTGCAAGAACAACATATGACAGTATTATTAACATAGTGACAGAGGAAACGATGCTAAACAGCAAATGAAAGAAGTACATTAATAATCACATGACAACAGCAAGTTATAATGTATAGTAGCTAGAAACAGAAACTGGGTAACATATGACTACAATATTACACAGTATAGATACATAACTTCAGAATAACAAAGTTGTTAGAATAAATAAAGTACAGAAAACAGATTCTCTCCACTTAGAAAATCAGACCCACCTTTGCCAGCAGCAACAATCTACAATAACACATGTAGTACCTATTATTTGTGCAGTTGCTAAGCCCCCTCATTTGTAAGCAACTGCACCTTTAAGGTGTGCTCATAGTAGTTTTGTGAAGATTATCTGAGAAGAAAGTGTGCTAATATTAAGAGGTAGTGCGTTCCAATTCTGGAGACCTAATATTGGAGAGGTCCTACAGGTGGCCTGGAGAATCTTTCTCCAGTTACTAGCTCAATTTTGGCTTGCTGCAAGGAGTTTTTAGTCTTATGACTTCAATACTGATCTACAGAAGTCAGTATTTAGCACTTTTATGTAGCAGTGAGAAATTTGGGTTACAAACCTGGTCTTGGTTAGTGTGGTAAACTGGTGTTCTTTATGTTTTACCTACATGGAGCAATACTTTTCATTTTTAGCTGTTCTTTGATGACTCAGTAAAAGCTGGCATTGCATATTTGAAGGTGAGCTGTATAACCACTTTAATTATAGATTCCTTTACCTCTAGAAAGATGACCACTCACTCAATTTCAGGATTCCATGATAGCTACAGATGTCAAAAGTGTCCTGTTAAAGTGCATTGTGTAAGTAAGGTAGGAATCCAGCAAAACAAGTATCTACTTGAGGCCTAGTCACAAATTATATGAAATACACAGAATAAGGTAGTTTTCAATTTTCCTTTGACCCCTGCTAGCCATTTCTGAGTGCTGTACAATCTATTTCTGTGTCAAAGGTGTAATGCACCATGTAAAAGTCAGACTTAGGTAATTTGCACAAGCTGCCTTATGCTGAATAATTATTAAGTGCATATAGCAATCTACATAATTATAATGATTTGTTACACTTTCACTCTTTGCAATACCCCCTTCCCTTTTTTAAGGAAATACTATTGAACTGAGTTCAGTTGAATTACAGAATTCAACAACATTGGTATACTGTACCTTGAGACATAACAAAGGAAGAGATGCATTGAAAAATGTTACTATAGAAGTAAGGACCACACCTCTTTTAGATTCCTGAAAAAACAGAGGCCCTAGCATCGAGTCTTGTAAACTCCCTTTCTAACCAAGTGTACTGATTAGTGTCAATTGTTTATAACAAACCTGAATGCTATGTTTTCCAGTAATACAATCATCCTGAATGGCTGTTTCTAAGCCTGTAAATTTTTAATTTCTTAAGATGTAAGACATGACTCACAGATTCAGATGCTGTACAAAAGTAGAGGAAAGATGAGTTCCATTATAACTTCTGTTACAACTCCCATTACCCATAGCTCTTAGCCCATAGTCAATGACCAAAAGGCAGTCCAATTTGTTATGGTCTTTTCTGCAGGAATGCTGTTGGTCACTTTGCAGACCATAGGACTTAAGGTGGTCTTCAAATGGAAAAGACCGAGTGTTTTATAAGATTTTTGATAAGGGAGATTTTCCTGAAATGATTAATTGTTGTTCGGATGGTTCTGATTAGGTAAACAATGACTGTTTTCAAAAATTCTTAAAAAGTACTTGAAAAGTGAGACATTAATAACCTATTGATGTGAAATTGCTATAAATGCGTCACATTTCCTAAATTAATTTAAGAATAGACCAGATGGCTTAATGGTACAATAATGGTTTTCATATCCATTTTTCCCTGATAAAGAAACCTATATACTCTGCAGGGTAAGACATGAACAGTAAAATGTCACTTGGCCTGATGCATTTAGGTTGCCATGTCTCCTCACAAATAAATACAAAAGTGGTTTGGGTCCCATGAAGATCAAACAGCTAATGAAAAGATACCACTTACTTTGAAACTGGAGCATCTCCCAGTGTAATATGAGGAGGTATTTGTTTACTGACATTGTTGTAGGTGCATGATACATGTTTCATGGGGAAGTTTTTTATTCCTTTTTTGGCTCACTAGGCCAGGATAACTATCTGCAGGTGGTTAATGCATCTTCTTCTCAAATGCCCTACCTCTATACGCACTATCTTAGCTCAGACCATGGATGCAAACCCGGGGCACAGCTGACGGAACATTTGACCATCTTTGGGGAGGAAGGGGGAGGAGATCAAGATGTCCCAAGTATGTAACATCCATTCCTAATCATATGGATGTTTTTTGTCCATAAAACATTCTCAAAAAGATGAAGGGTAAACAATGACACAAGCAGGCAACCATGGGTGCTTCCACCCATGACACATTGATATATGGTCTCCTATTTTTTTTTTTTCAAAATATTTTATTAAGTTTTCCATGAAAAGTAAAAGACAACAAATGACAAACAGTATTCTCATTCTAAGACAAATTATTAACAAACAAGGTAAAAACTATTTACAATATATACATAGGCCTGAAGTAAAACTGCAGATCACAGTTAAAATAGACAAGTTCTTTAGTATAAGTATCACTTCAGAAAGAGTTGTATTCCATTTGCAAAGTCTCAATAAGTGCTAAAATGTTTGTCCAAGGATTATTAACAAATGTCTTTCGATAGATTCTAAGTTCTTTGGCCTTAGTTTCTTTGATTGCCAGGTCTTTCACTGAAGACAAGAAATCCTCAACAGTGGGTGGGCAGCTAGTTTTCCATCTTCTAGTGATGCATTTTCTGGTGATAGCAAGTACTGACCATAGTAAATATGAATTATTCTTATTCAAAAAGTAACCTTTATTCTCATTGAAAAGAACTAATGCTTTAGACAATAAGAAGGAATCAGTGAATAATGCTTTGAGAAAATCTTCTATGCTGTTCCAATAGCCTTTTAATTTAGGACAATCATAAAAAAATGTGTGCTCAATCGGCTTTGGTATGTTCTGTACATCTCCATCAGGATGCACTGGAAGTATTATTGAATTTAGCTATCTTATCTGGTGTCAGAAATGCCCTATGGAGATATTGTCAAGCAAAAATACTCCAGTAATGAGACCATGAAGTATGCTTGACGCATAACAGAATTTTTTGTTTTTCATCATGTGAGAAATTAAAAGAACAGCCCTTGAATATAAAGTTCCAGTAACTTTTATTTATATTAGTTTTATAAACAGTTAACATGTTATATAATTTCGAAATAATGTTATTTGTATTGAAGCTATTATGTAAAATTTTACACATGAAAGTTATCATATCTGGTGTTTCTTAAGATTAGTTTTTAAGTATTATGCATAAATCTTGAGAATAAGTTAAGATACTTTGTAAAATTAATCAGTTTTGAGGAAGTAAATCATGCTCTTTATAAGAAACTGAGAGTCTAAAACTTTAGTGTCATTTATACATTGATACCAATATATAAAGCTCTTTGATTCCCAACCATCTAGAACACTGAGATGTATTTTATCAGGAAAATTCCTTGTAATTTTAAAGGGGGTTAACAGTTCGAACTAGGTCTTAATATCAGCATTAGAGTTAACAAATTTTCTGAAGAAATTAAAATAGTGATTTAATGAATTTCATTTTGTGGGTTTGGCAATATTGTGTTGGGTAATATGACATAAGAAGTACCAGAACTTATTAAAAGAATTATTCAATGGAAGTTTGCCTAACATGGCATTTTCATTAATTAGTAAGGTTACAACTAGAGTGATAATTTGGATTAATCCAGTTTAAAATAATCTTAAATATGGATGCATTAATATATGTTTCAATATCCGGGAATTTGATTCCTCCTTTCTCCCAAGATCTAATGTGATGTAGAAAAGCTATTCTGTTTCTTTTGGGGAACCAGAGGAATTTCATTAGTAATCTGTTTATACCTTTAATGTATTGATATTTATAAGAGAAGTTAAGAACTAGAGCTATGTAGAGTATTTTTGGCAAAAGTGTAATTTTTATTACTTGTAACCTGCCTTCAAAGGTGTCTATCCTTCTTTCACAAAACTCTAGTAGAAGTTCAATCATATGGCACTATACCACCTTCGTGAAGATACTCTTTGATCTCACCTATCATAAAAGCTAACAAAGACCCACCGTTTTGTCATTCTTACAGACCCATATCATTATTAAATAATAATTATAAAATCTTTATGTCCATCTTTGCAGATTTTATTTATTTATTTTACATTTGTTAACCGGGGGTGTCTGACTGAGCCGAAAAGGCCCTTTTTCAGCAGAGGCCCAGGGAGAAAAGCTCCACAAAGAAAAATTACAGACACATTTAGTTATTTAGACATGATCAGTATACACACAAATTACAAGAGACATGTTTTTACAGTGGTATGCGGCACATAAACAGTTACAGTGGAGAGAACAAACAAAAAAATATTAATTTTAAAAATAAAGGCAATTAATAGATTTGTGGTGTACAGCTGAAATTTGGAACATAGGTAGAATACATACATAGTACACAGGTACAGTACATACATTGTAGATTAGCCAGTGTTTGTGAGTAAGATTGAAAGCTATTATCAAGTGCTGTAGATTTAGTATGTATATGTTATCCGCTTTCACTAGCCTGGGGAGCAATCATGGCACTGCCAACTTTGCTTGAGATGTTGCCTAATGTGGTTTTTAAAGGAGGCTTTGGATGATGTGTTTTGTATGCTAGTGGGGAGAGTGTTCCATTTTTTAGCCACCGAACTACTATATAGTGCATCTCCAAAGCTATTGTAGCTATTGGTGACTTCTAGTAGTAGTTTGCTTGATGATCTAAGAGGCCTTTTGGCTGAGTGATGTTGTACTAGGTTTTTGAGGGCAGGAAACTTATTGGGGAGGTAATAGATAGAATGACAGAGGCAGAGCTGATTGTAGGTTAGGAGGTTGGGCAGTTCAAGCCAGTGGAGCTGTCTCAAAGCAGTACAGTGATGAGTTCTATATGAGCAGTTTGCAGCAAAGCGGGCAATTCTGTTATAGCAGGCTTCCATTTTGCTTAGTTCAGTTTTGTTGAGATTAATCAGAATGGGAGATGCATACAGTAGGGTGGATAGAAGTTGGGAGCGAGCAATGGCTGATCTTGTGTTGTTGGTAAGAAATGGTTTGATACGGTAGAGTGACCCCAGTTTAGCATGTACCTTTTTAATAGTTAAGTTGAGATGACTATCAGATTTTAGGTGGGAGTCTATGGTTATTCCCAATAGCTTAGCCTGTGCCACTGGAGCAATTAGAGTAGCATTTGTGGAGTAGATAGTGAATTGACTGTTAGTGTTTTTGTTAGAACTGGTTATAATCATAAGCTGAGTTTTCTTTGGATTGAGGATAAGTTGGGCTTTGGTAAGGTAGTTTTCAATGTCAGAGAATGCTAGTTGAGTTGTTTGCAGGAGATTGGGAATGTTTTGTGCAGCACAGATTAAGGTAGTGTCATCTACATACTGAATTATAGATGCATGCTGTGTGGAGGTATGGAGGTCATTTGTGAAGACTGTGAATAGTAGTGGTCCTAAGAAAGAACCCTGTGGGACTCCTATAGTTATGGGCAGCTGAGGAGAGAGAGAATTTTCCCATTTCACAGCTTGGTACCTGTCAGTTAAGTAGCTTTGGAACCAGGTAAGAGTGGAATTTGATAGATGATATTGGTTTAGTTTGTTTAGCAGGATTTGGTGTGAGACTGTGTCAAATGCTTTGGCCATATCCAGAAAAAGAGTGGACACTTGTAGGCCTTCATTTTTGAGATGGTTTACTGTGTCTGTGAAGCAGAGGAGGGCTGTAGTGGTACTATGGGCAGGTCTGAAACCATGCTGAATAGGTGACAGGATGTTGCTGTCTAGGAGATAGTTTAGCATCTGGGTATGGATGCATTTTTCTAGGATTTTGGCCAGGGGGGAGAATAAAGCAATGGGTCTGTAGTTATTAAGTTCAGTGGAGGTCCCGCCTTTATGTATGGGTGTAACAGTGTAACATAGGATATTTTCCAGAGTTTGGGCACATAGTTTTCAACAATTGATCTGTTTATGAGAGTGGAGACTGGGATAGCAATAGCATCTGCTATGAGTTTCAAGAAATAGCTGGGGAGTAGGTCGGCTGCTGTTGATGAGGTTTTTAGTTTGGAGAGCATGCTTTTGATTGAAGTGGTAGAAACTATTTTGAGGGTCAAGCTTGTATTAGTGTTATTTGTGTTGGGGGGATAGTGAGGAAGGAACTATCCTGTGATACTAAGGATAGAATTGAGTTCACAAAGTGGGAGTTGAATTATGTTTCGATGGGAACTTTAGTGTCAGGGGTGGTTGGTTTGAGGGTAGCCTTTTGGGTGGATTTTAGTAGCTGGTTTACATTTTTCCAAAATTTTTGCGGGTTGTGTTGGTATTTAGTTTGTAATGTTGTGTAGTAGGATTTTTTGTCCAGCCTAATGCATTTTTTTTGCACGGTTGCACAGTTCTTGGTACTTAGTTAGGCTTTGTGTTTATTTGTTTTTTTGATAGTAAAGCCAGGCAGTGTCTCTGGACTTGAGGATTTGTTTGGTTTCTTTACTGAGCCAGGGGTTTGTAGAGGTTCTAACCTTGATTTTGCGCAATGGAGCGACAGTGTCTAGGTGTTGTAGAAATGTTTTGTTGAAATATGCTACAGCCTGGTCAAGTGGGAGGGTTTTTAGGGGGGGTCCAGTCACAGTTACAGAGTAAAGTGTTGAGGACCTCAGGAGAGATTTTTTTTGTGTTTCTAGTGGATATATAGTTAGTGGTTTTGCATTTGCTTGTTCTACTACGTATAAAGTATATTATGTTGTGGTCACTTAAGGTGTCTGGAAGACTGCCTGTGTGAGGGTACAATGTGGGTTGTTAGTTAGGACCCAGTCAAGGATGGATTCCTTTTTAGATTTTTTATCACATCTAGTTGGAATTTAGACTAGCTGCTGGTAGCCATGGAGACTTATTAGATTACTTGGTGGTTCTGATATACAGGTGAACCAATCTAGGTTGAAGTCCCCCAGAATAAGGGTTTCTTGTGAGTATGTGGAAGAACACCAGGATAAGAAGTCTTCAAGGCTAGCAGGTGTATTACCAGGTGGAATATAGATCACAACTGTGGTGATGACCTTTTTAGGGTGAAGTTGAAGTTGTGAGATAATTATGTCTCAGTTATTGGGGGAGGGGTAGGAGTTTGGTAACTGATGGACAGTTAAGTTGGACTTGTACAGTAAGGCAGTTTCACCCCCTTTACTAAGTGGTCTGTCTTGTCTAATGAAATTGTAGCCGGTAGGGAGAACTTCTGAGTTAGCTATGTTTTTATTTAGCCAGGTTTCTGTTAAAGCAACTATGTCTGGGGAGTAGTGTGCTATTGTGGCCTGGAGTTCAGGTATTTTATTTTTGATACTTCTAATATTAATATTTAGCATTAAAAGATAATTGGTTTTGCTGCTGTTGTTGATTTGCCCAGGGATGAAGAAAGTATGGGTGTTATGTTCTGACATTTGTGTTGGAGCAGTTTGTGTTGGACAGGATGGATTTGGGCCTGGGTTGGGGTGGATATCCCCACTTATGGTGAGCCTGGAGTTAAAATGGTTATACAGATGTTGGAGTTTGGTGAGGAGTGTGAGAAAGTATTGTGTTTTTTTTTGGAGTAGGAATGAGAGCATATGTATTTAGTTCTGAATTGGTCCGTTATGTAGTTCTTGAATAACTGTGGGCACATATTATTATAATGTGTGGTATCTGTATACGAGAGTGCATAATGTAGTGTTGTGCTACTAAGTTTATGGATATTGCTAGAGTGATAACTTGACATATACTAGATAGGTAGATTCAGGATCCCACTAATGCGAATAATAAATGATGATCAATCAGGCGTCATACATGAAAAACACACTTATGATAACATCCAAAGGATCTTAACACTTATTGAATATTTGAGCAAGGGAAATGAAGAAGCACTAGTGATTAGTTTAAACATAGAAAAGGCATTTGATGCCGTCAACTGGGAATATATGTTTGAAGTGTTACGTCATTTTCACTTTCTATCTTCTTTCATTTCTCTAATAAAAATATATACCAAAACAATGTAGCTTACGTTAAATTCAGCCCCTTCACTTCTGAATCTATTCAAATAACCAAAGGCACTAAGCAGGGATGTCCTTTATCCCCTATTTTATTTGTATTAGCTATTGAAATTTTTGCTGCCCTTATTCGTGACAATCCAAAGATCATTCGTAAAAATATTTACAATCAGTCTAATTCCAAGATAATGCTTTATGCAGATGATATCTTGCTCACGTTAAGTAATTAACAATCAGTTCTATTAGAATTAGATTCTGTGATGAACCATTTCCAGAAAATCTTGGGTTTACATTTCAATAGATCTAAATCTAAAGATATGCTCTTAAATAAGAAGGGAAATGTACAATCGGATAGTCATCACATTATTGGTGCAATCTCAGATTCTCTTTATTATCTAGGAATAACACTATGTAAATCCACAGAAAACAAAACTGGATAAAATTATAAAAATATTACAAATGTAATAAATAAGCATACAAATAGCTGGTCTCCCATTTCTGTTTTGTATGAACTTGTCTGACACTAAGGCTGATCTCCAGCATCTGTAACACTGTGATGCAAAAACCAACAACTTTTCCTTGAGGTAGGCAAGCTGGTCAGCTGCTCAAGTTTACACCCTCCACTGTTTCTCCAGATTTCCAGGTTGCTTGTCCATTCCAGATCAGCAACATCACAGTTGGACATCTTGACCCTGTGTCAATGGCCAAGTTTTCACTGAGAAGTTCTGAAGACAAAAACATTTAACATATATATATATATATATATATATATATATATATATATATATATATAGATTCACTTTATAACCTCGAAATACTGAAATATCGAATTTCAGTATCTCGAGACTAAAACCGAATTCACAAAACACTGACACAAAAAAAATGCAAAATTCAAAACACCGAAAAAACCGCACACACTATACCACACATACACCACAACACCCACATCACAACATAAACAAACAGAACTACACACATACACAACTCATACACACATAAGCAGGCAAGCCCTGCACTATGAGGGGCTGCCCACAACCCCTACTTATATATGCTAACTTCGAGATCGCACAAACACAAAACAAAAGCCAACTCACACACGCACATTCTCCGACCCCTCACACACATCAGCACACTCACACACACTCTAACTCCCACTCAAAACCCTTAGAAAACACTTACCTGACATAACACCTACATCCACACATGGCACCGCGCACCATCAAAACACAATCCCGGACATTAAGCAGCGTAAGGTCATAACCACAAATTCGACATATATTCGAGTTTGCGATTATGACCTTTCTCTATTTTTAACATTCGACTTTATAGTCTCGAGATACTGAAATTCGACATTTCAGTAATTCAAGGTTATAAAGTGTTTCTATATATATATATATATATATATATATTGGACAGCTGCAACACACTGCTAACCATGAGAGGATGAAACAGGATATAGATCATTAAGGAATTGTGTAAGTTACTCATCCAGCAGGATTATAGCTAATTAAAACTGCCAAGTGTTCAACACCTGCTGACAAAAGTACAGTTGTGTACCTACCATAAATGTAGATGTTCGAGTGTATTCACTGTTGCAGTCATTACACTTGGGTTATCCTGCTGGCAGGCTACCTGTAGTCGGCCTGAATTCCAAAGTCCTGGTCCGGCGTCGGTTGCTGTCGCCTCTTCCCTGACATCAGTGCGCCAGGGGTATATAAGATGCAGCCGACACCATTTTCTTCAGTTTTTCTTGCCCCAGATATCAGGTGCCCCCAAGAAGGTAGGCAATACATATTGCTTATAAGAACATACACTAAAATAAAACAATACCTTCATCTACAAGCAAATACATCACATAGGTTGTATAGAATAGAGAAGTATAGATAAGCCCCAGCAAAGAAAGGGAGATGGTGGGTGGGTAAACTGGACTGCAACAGTGAATACACTTGAACATCTACATTTATGGTAGGTACACAACTGTACTATGTTCATCATGTTTCACTGTTGGAGTCATTACACTTGGGTTGAATCCCAAAGCTGAGGTAGGGCGGCTGGGTCTAAATAGGATTCGGAGTGGCTATGAGGCCCTGCAGAACAGCAGTGGCAAAGCCTGCTCTGGATTTAGAGTAAAGAGGTAAGTGATAATTCGGCAAAAGGACACACGCGTCTATGGATATTGTGTGGTACCCGGTATAGTGTGTTCTCTCATATATAGGTAAGTGATAATGCTTGGTAAAGGCATGTACTGAACTCCAAGTTGCAGCCTCCAAAATTTCCTTGATTGGTACTCCACTGAGAAAGGCTGCTGAAGTGGCTGCTGCCCTGGTAGAATGTGACCTAATATTCTTAGGCACTGATTTGCCATGCTGTGCATAGCAGAAACGAATACAGTGTCCTATCCATTTTGAAATAGTGTGCTTTGAAATAGCCTTTCCTTGTGATCCTGCAGCATATGCTACAAACAGTTGCTCAGTTTTTCTGAAAGCTTTTGTTTTGTCCAAGTAGAAGCATAGCTGCCTGTGTATATCCAAAGAGTGCAGAAGTCTCTCCCCTTTATTCTGGGGATTTGGATAAAATGTTGGCAAATGAATGGTTTGGTTAAGAGCCACTCTGGATACTACCTTTGGCATAAATGTTGGGTTTGTCCTTAGAGAATCCCTGTCTGGATGAAAAATAATAAAAGGTTCCACTGCCATTAATGCCTGTAACTCTGAGACTCTTCTTGTTGAAGTTATTGCTAGGAGCAGAGCAGTTTTCCATGATAAGAATTTTATATCAGCTGTATTGGCTGGCTCAAAAGGAGGCAGTGTGAGCTTTTGCAAGACAAAGTTGAGGTCCCATGTAGGTATCGGTGCTCTCCTCAGACCTCTCAACCAATTGGGGACAAATTTCAACAGAATCAGGGACAAGTCAAGAAAAAATCAGGGACAATCAGGGACACTTTTAAAATATTAGTGCTATTAACTTGAACCATTGACAGAATCAGAGCATATGAATTAATACACATTTTCGGAAGTAAAAGAAGTTTATAACTCTTAATTATTGTCATTATTCATTAAGTGTAATTCACCATCTTTCCTCCAAAAGTCACTAGTTTTAGGAGGGATTAAGAGGAACAGAGTTAAAATCTGAGTCAAAATCAGGGACAGTTGAGAGGTATGGGTCTTATATTTTTTGCCCCTCTGAGTTACTGTCTTTGCAGTGGATGTGAGAAAATAGGAGGTTCTGTATTGTAATGAGCTGAAATGGCAGAGGCATGGATTTTAATTGATGAGAATGATAGGCCTTTGTCCAGCATCTCAGTTAGGTATTGTAAAATCTGAGTAATATTTGGAACAAGTGGTTCAAGTCCTTGTGCCTGGTTCCAAGCACAGAATCTCTTCCATTTTTCTGCATAAGATTTCCTGGTGCTGGGCCTCCTGGCTTCCAAAATGACATCCATAACAGCTTTAGAGAGAGGTGTGTTCTGAGTGGCTATATTATTTGCCATGCAGCCAGATTTAAGGTTCTGAGTTGGCTGTGCAGGATCTGATTGTCTTGTTGAGTCAGAAGATGAGGAATTTGAGGTTAAGTCCAGGCTGGGCCTTGAGACAAGCTCTTTAGGATTGGGTACCAGTGCTGGCGTGGCCAGTCTGGGGCAATCAGAATCATTTTTGGCTTCTCTTGTCTGACTTTTAGGAGTACCTTGGGGAGGAGAGGCAGTGGCGGAAAGGCATAAACTGTTAGGGTTTTCCAGCTGAATGATAGAGCATCCACTTTTCATGCTTGTGAGTGATAAGCCCTTGTGCAGAATCTCTGTAGTTGGCAGTTGTGAGGGGAGGCAAAGAGATCTATGTCTGGGCATCCCCATTTCCTTGTTATCATGCTGAAGACCTGTGGATCTAGTTTCCACTCATGAGGGTCCATGAGGTTTCTGCTTAGTTCGTCTGCCAGAGTATTTTTCTTTCCTGGCAGGAATTGTGCCTGCAGATGTACTTGATAGGTCAGTGCTGTGTTCCACAAAGTCATGGCTTGCCTGCAGAGGGGGTAGGAATGCATGCCCCCTTGCTTGTTTATGTACCACATAACTGTAGTATTGTCCGTCTTTAGCAATAGTTGTCCTAGATGTAGTAGATCCTTGAAGGCTGTCAGGGCATTCTGTACAGCTAGCATCTCTTTTTGATTGATATGAAGATGCATTTGGTCCGTGGGCCACATGCCCTGAATACATTTTCCTGCCATGTGTGCCCCCCAGGCATAATCCGATGCATCTGTTGTTAGTGTCTGCCTGGCTGTGGGTAAAGTGAAAGACTACCCCTTGTTGTGGTGACAGGCTAGTGCCCACCATCGAAACTCCTGTTGCAGGAAGGGGATAAGAGTTATTATTGTTTCCAGGCTGTGGCAATGTTGAGTCCAAACACTTTTTAGATACCATTGTAGCTTCCTCATATGCAGTCTTGCATATGGAATTAGCAGGATGCAGGATGCCATGAAGCCCAAAGCCTGCAGAATTTTTCTTGCAGGTAACTGGGTCTTTGTTGCCATCATTTGAAAGTAATGAGTCAGCTGCCTTTGCTTGTCTGGCGTGAGATAAGCCATCTAGGCAGTTGTATTTAAGCTTGCATCCAGGAATATTATCTCTTGAGAGGGCACTAGTTTTGATTTCTTTTCGTTTACTGTGTACCCTAGGCAAATTAGTAATCTTTTTACAAACGCCATATGCTTTAGTAGAATGTCCTTGCTCTCTGCTTGAATAAGGCAGTCATCCAAGTAGGGATATATTTGAATTCCTTTTTGCCTGCAAAATGCAATTACTGGTGCCAGGCATTTTGTGAAGACCCTGGGTGCAGTAGATAAGCCAAAGGGCAGTGCAGAGAATTGGTAATGCATTGAGCCAGCTATGAATCTGAGGTATCTTCTGCAAGATTGTCTGATTGGGACATGCAGGTATGCCTCTTTGAGGTCCAAAGTAACTAGCCAAGCCTTCTTGCCCAACATGGGTAGAAGTTGCTGCAGTGACAACATTTTGAATTTTGGAACATCCAGGAAAGTATTTAGAATAGACAGGTCCAGTATTGGTCTTCAGGCTTTGTCCTTTTTAGGTACCAAGAAAAGTCTTGAGTAAAATCCTTGCCCCTGCTCTTGCTGTGGTACTTTTTGAATAGCCCTCATGTCCATGAGAGCAGAAATTTGTTTTTGTGCCTCTGCCCATTGATTGTGTGGCAGGTCTAGCATACCTTTTGACCTTGGTAGGGTGTGAAAGTGGAACCTGTAACCTTGAGAAACAATATTCAGAACCAATTTGTCCTGGGTGATCATGTGCCAGTTTTGTGAGAAAAGTGCTAGTTTTCCCCCCAAGGGTGCTGCCAAAAGGTAAGTGTTTGGTATTTGTAGAGGAAAGTCATTGGGACTGTTTCCTATAAGGTTGTGATTTGTCTTCTCTGCCTTTGGGGGCTGAAGAACCCCATTGTTTAGGTCTGTATGAGCCTTGGGGCTGTGATCTGCCTCTTGGACGTCTGTATCTGCCTCTTTGTGGCCTGTCTGACACTGGAAAGGACCAATTTTTAGAAGGCCACTTCCTGCTAAATCTAGGTGGCTGAACCTGTAAGAAATCCTTTACTGTCTGCATTGATTTTGCTTTATCCTCCATTTTCTTTAACACCTCTTCTGCCTTAACACCAAACAAAGTATCATGCTGTAATGGAGCATCCAATAATTTTGCTTTAACATGATCAGGTATACTCTATTCTTTTAACCAAGCATGCCTTCGAATGACAGAACCTGTAACTGCGACTCTGCAAGATGCCTCTAATGAATCAAAATCACATTGCAAAGTATGCTTTCCCACTTGTTCAGCTGCATGCAATAAATCCTGCATTTCCTTGTTCTCAGGACATTCAGAGCTTGTAAGCATTTTCTGTTTTATCAAAGACATTAAGTATCGTTGATATTTAAGCATGTGAAACTGGCAGTTTAAAGCCCTTACAGCTAAAGTAGCAGAGGTGTAAACTTTCTTCCCCCCCATCTGTCCAGTGCTATAGAATCCCTATCAGAGGGAACAGGTTTTTTTGCAGTGGAAGCCTTGACCCCTTTGGGACCCTGAGAAATAGTTTCTGTATCAGCTGCAGGGTTTTTATAAAGAAATTTATGAGAATCTGGAACCCTGTAGTACCTATCTGGTTTAACTGGTGCAGGGAGTAAAGAATCAGGAGTCAAACTGGATTCAGAAAAAACATCATCAACAATATCTAGTATAGGGGGGATAGCAAGAGGCCTGTGCTGAGGCAATAAAAGAAAGTCTCTGAGCCTTTTCTTGGATTCTGAATAATCCTGGCTCTCCCAATGGAAATGTTCCCTCATGGTGTGCAGGGTTTCCCCAAAAGAGTAGCCCTCAGGAGGAGAGGGTGAAGGGATAGATTCTTCAGCATCAGAGTCCTCAGAGGGAGGAAGAGAATATCCCTGTTCTGAAGAGGAATCAGAAGAAATAGAAACCTGGTCAGAGGAGTCATAATCAGTGTCTTGCCTAGGCCTTTTATCAGGAGGGGGATGGGAACCCCTGATCAAAGTAATTAGGTCCTCGTCCATTTTGAGCATCTGTTTCTTTGGCATGGATGACTGTCCAGGAGAATGCTGTACTTGTTTCTTTGTCTTTAAAGGTGTTTAAGACTTTGCCTTGGCTGCTGAAATGGTCTTGATAGTAAGCTGTGTAGGTCTGAAAACACCCTCAGAAGCCGATGCCTGCTCAGCGGCTCCAGACCTATCTGAGGGAATTGTTTCCGTAGGCCCAATATCTTGAATTTCCAGAGGCCTAGCTGTCTCCACGTGGGAGTCAGAGGTGGCCTGTGGCTCTGAGGTAGTTGGTGTCAGGGGCTGCGAAAGTTCCTCAGTGAAAACCGGCGAACCGGCGACTGGCCTAGAAGAGGCTTCGTCATCATTTTTGGACCTCGGGTGCCTGTCTTTTTCTTTGTCCTTGCACTTTTTATGGACTCCGGTCGTTGGTTGTTCTGATGGCATTATATAGTTAAACTTTCGGCCAAAGTAATGTAAAGCAAAATTGAACCGACGCTTAATAGTGTGTTGGTTGAAGCTAGCACAAAACCGGTAACTAACAACGTCGTGGTTAGGGCCTAGGCAACGAATACAGTAAGAATGAAAATCCTTATGAGGTATTTGCTTCCCATAAGAAATACAATTATTAACTTTTAGTGACATCGGTCTGGAGCAAGAAAAAGTTTCCCCAACGGGGTACTTAGCTTTATTGAAGACTTTGGATCTGAAATTCAATTTCGAAAATCTCAGGAGTCGGCCGACCAGCACTTGGGAACTGCTTTTGCTTTGGGCACTGCGTGGCAAGAAAGACTGAAGAAAATGGCGTCGGCTGCATCTTATATACCCCTGGCGCACTGACGTCAGGGAAGAGGCGACAGCAACCGACGCTGGACCAGAACTTTGGAATTCAGGCTGACTGCGGATAGCCTGCCAGCAGGATAACCCAAGTGTAATGACTGCAACAGGGAAACACAATGAACATCTCTATGTTTCTAAATGCTTTATCTCAGCACTCCTCTCCTGCCCTCCATATATAACAGCAGTGCAAATTTCACAGGTCAAGGAAGGACTTTGGTTTTCAAGGTATCGAACAGATGTCAAATACACTGCTAATCAACTATGCAGAATAGCATTGTGGTACCATCAAAATGCTGTGATGTAATTGCAAAAGTACTGTGAGTGGAAAGTTGTGTATGGTTGTCTAGGATTTACTATGTTCAGTCCACAGAGAATTAAAGAAATGCCCTTTTGTTTGATCACAAATTGCCACGTGCTTTCAGTTGAATATATCTTTAGCTAAAAAAAGAAAAAGGAAAGGACCTCATTGAGCCGCTAAATACTAATCGAAATAAGGAGGCAGCTTCTTTTTTAAAATGATGAACAACAAACTTAGGGAGCAGCAGTTTACAATTAGTGGATTATTTCATGGAATTTTTGATGTATTTCCCATGGACCTTTATGTTATAACATCTGTGGACCTGTGCTATTCTGTACATTTTTATGAGATCAGTGCTTTTTGGGGGTTAGAGTGTCCTCAAAATAATTGCTTTGAGATGTCTTTTTCCTATTTTTTCTAATTATTTAATAATTCTTTCACTATGACTCAACTGACTATAGTTTATAGTTAAGACTGTCTGCTTCCTGCCTTATTTCATTTTTGGCACTGTATACAAATTAATTGTTTAAAATGGAATACTGTGTATATGCATTTTCTGTCATAATATTTTCTGATTATTATAAGTGTTTTTTCTGCTTCAGTTTTGCTTAAAACTAACTAGTCTAAATTATGTCAAACAGATCTGCATTCATTTCTCAGTATATGTTTATCCATGTGGCTGTGTTTTTACTCTGATGCCAGTAATTTGCTGTATGTGAGTTGTCAGTCTACATTCAGAAATATACCCGGCAAACGGTTTACAATACACCAGATAAATTGACTTATGGCAATTAAAGTACATACATTTACTTTCAAGGTCTGAAATTCTGGGAAGTGGGTATGAGAGTACATCTAATTTGTAAGGTTTATATCAAGTTTATTGTCTAAGTCTTCTAGTTTATATATAAATAAACAGCATCAAATAGCAGTTGCCTTATATAATGAATATTAATTGAAATAAAAGTTAAATGTCACAAATAAAGGGCAAATATACATTCTGTGGATTTGTTGAAAAAAACAGTTGGACCTTTATGAAATAATTTTCTTTTTATGGTTATGGATGCAGTCTACACTTCTTCATTTTATTTTTTATTCTGCTGAAGGGGACTATTGATAACTTGTTTCCATTATCAGCCAGAGATGATCTTTCAGAAATATTGCTTCTGCTTAGCCATATGTTTATCTTAGATGTATATAGAAATATGTACTGCATGACTAATGTAGGTTGCTTAAGAAGCACAGATGAACCAGAAGTAATAAAATCTGTAAGCAGCGACTATTGTTCCAAGCACAAAATCAAACTATCTCAAAAGACCAAGATAGCATAAATACAAGGTTTTCCACACTATCCTCCTTTAAAAAATGGATCTGCTTAGTAGTAAAAAATACAATATCCAGCTAAGCTAGAGTATTCACTGTGTAACACTTTAAACCTCCAGCACTGGAGGCCCCTGGGATATATGCAAAAGACCCCTTCCGAACATACCACCAGTACTTTAGCTACATGGTTTCTCAATGCTCATAACTTGCAACCTTTTGAAGACTTTACTGGTGTACTCAGGCCAATGAACCTGAACTCCACTGGCTTTAGACATGCCATGTTTTGACCTTTTTCTGAGCTCATCTGTACAGCCTAAGTGGATTGTTTGGCTATACTCTGCCTTGTTTTTAAGTTCTGTATTTCCAAAGTATGGACAAATAAGCCACTTAAGCTGTATTGATAAGTTCAGAAAAAGAGGGAAATATGGCATGTTTATAGCTACTGGGGTTTGGCTTTATTGACCTGATTGCACCAGTAAAGACTTAAAAAATTAAAAGTCGTGGGCATTCAGAAGCCATGAAGCTAAAATACTGCTGTATTCTCAGGAGATTTTTTCCATTATGTTGCATCAGCTTCTAGTACATGAGTTTTAAAGTATTACACAGTGAAGATGCTAGTTTGGCTGGGTATTTCTTGTAGTTTCTTTCTAAATGGCTTGTCTGATTCATAGGTAAGTACTAGACTAGTTGCCTTGCAGGTCATTTTAAGCCTTGCCAATTTCCCTTCCAAAAGTGAGAAAGAAAAAGCCCTGTATGTTGTGTTTGTGAGGTAAACACCATAACTACTATGCCAACCTCCATCTCAAAGTCAGACTCCTTTGATCCAGAATTGAACCAGCAACCTAAGGATGCATTTGGAAATTACTACATTTCTCTTCTCTTCCAGCTCAGCTGTTGAGCTTTTTACACTTTGACTTGGATCTTACTTAAGACATCTATGCTCCCTAGGTCACCACATACCCCTGTGTTGAAAGCTACAGCTGTGGTGTTTTATAAACTGTAGATCTTATGCAATTCCTCTGTGAAATCATCCTGCACTTATGTGTATATATGTGTACAGCCCAGAATGAAGCCCAGAAAACTCAGGTTCTATTAGCGGATTGAACTGCCGAGAGGAACAAAACAGCAGCATTTTACTCCTATCACAAAAGGTGGGAAAAGTTCTTTCATTAGTTTTGTAGCTGTCTCGATTATGAAGATATGGAGGTGGTATATCACTTTAACATACTAAGAATGTGAGATGCACTAGGAGATATCGAAGGATAGGCAATATTGAGTCACGATTCATTGTGATGTGTGTGTGCGTGTGTGTGTGTGTGTGTGTGTGTGTGTGTGTGTGTGTGTGTGTGTGTGTGTGTGTGTGTGTGTGTTGTTCATATTAGGGTACGCAGGTATACACAGTATGACATGGCGTTGTGGGGGCTCAGTCTTCTTATAGGTTCATAGGTTCATAGGTTCATACTAGGCTATCTGCCCTAGGGCATTTATAAGCCTAGCCAGAATGTGTTTGGCTTTCGCCACCCATTTTAAATTAATTTTGCTATGCCCTTTTTCGAGATTAGTATACTGTGCCTCTGTCTAACAGTGACACAGAAGTGATACCCGGGTTAAACCTACAATCTCCCATCCACTCATCAAGATTCCTCTTGAAGAGAGTCAATGAGGGACTCTGCCTAACCTGTACTGGGATTTTATTCCAGAGTGAAGGGAGCCTCTGGGTTATGAATCTGTCCCTCCAGCATGTCCTATTTATTTCAATGCTGAGGTTCAAGTCTCTTGAGCGCGTAGCTCGATGGGATTTGGATTTTCTGAGGTGCAGCATGTCCATTAATTCTGGGTTGGACATGGCTTTATACGTCAGGCACAGATCGGCCCTGAACAGGCGGTATGCCACTGAGTAGAGCTGGAGTTTCTTTAACCGGGCAGCATATGGCATCTGTTTGAGCCCTTTGATCCTCTTGGTGAGGTACTTTTGGGGTCTTTCCAGTTACTGCAGGTGTCTGGTAAGGTACATCCCAAAAGGGGCATTGTACTAAATTATGGGCCTGATGAGGGATGAGTAAAGAGGCACGATGACCTCCCCTGATCTAGATGTGAATCCCTTCATGATTAGGTGGGCTATATAAAATGTTTTTCTAACCACTTTAGCCACGTGGTTGTCAAATGAGAGACTGCTATCAACTTGGGTCCCCAGGTCCCTAATTACTTCTTCTGTACTTAATGGATTACCACCTATGTGGTAATTTGTGGGCACTTTGTTTTTACCAAAGGGGATGACTACACACTTTTTGGCGTTTAGCTTGAGGCCATGGCTCTGGCACCAGTTGTCTGTTTCTATGAGGCCCTTTTGGAGGATGCTTGTGTCGGCTGGAGAGTTTATTATGGCGCCCAGTTTGCAGTCATCTGCGAACTTGGTCAGCCACAGTCCTTCTGTGTTGGCCTGTACCTCCGAGAAATATATACCGAACAAGAGAGGTCCCAGGACTGAGCCTTGTGCGACGCCACTTGTAACTGGTTTGGAGTCTGACATGGCTCCAGCAATTCTAACCATGTGGGTTCTGTCCTTGAGCCAGTTTGCAATCCATCTAGTGACATAGGGGTTTATATTTAAGCTGGTGAGCTTATCTATAATGCCCGAATGGGGTATGGTATCGAAGGCTTTTGTGAGGTCCAGGTAGGCTGTGTGGACCACCTTCCCCTCATCAATGGCATTGGTGACTGTTTCAAAGAAATCAACCAGGTTTAAGAGGCAGGATCTGCCCTTAACAAAGCCGAACTGGGTAGGATCCAGTGTCTGTAGGTCCCCAATATCTTTATTTATGAGGTTCACGATGATCCTTTCCATAGCTTTGCAGACCAAGCTAGTCAGGCTTATGGGGCGATAGTTTCCAGGATCCGTTGAGGCACCACCTTTGTGGTGAGGGACCACTGTCACTGTACGCCACTCTTTGGGTACATATCCTGTAGTAAGGCTGAGACTTAACAGTAGTTTTATGTTTGGGTTTAGCTCTTCTTGGAGTTCATGTAGGACGCAGCCCGGGACACCATCTGGTACCATTGATGCTGTGTTTTTTGCTTTGGAGAGGGCGGCTCTTACCTGAGCATCTGAGATGTCAGGGGGGCAGCACTCTGCTGGGATAGATATTTGCCCTTTTGGTGGAGGGGGGGGAGAAGTTTGTGCTGAACCTGTCAGCTAGGATGTTGGCAATGTCTGTGGGTTCGGCGTATTTTTTGTCATTTTGGACTAATTCTGAGCATATCTGGGAATTCCCACCCAGGTTCCTAACATAACTAAAGAATGCCTTGTGATTATCCTTAGTGTCCTGTGCAATTTCTCTCTCGAAGCTGGCCTTAGACGATTTTATGAGTGCCCGTAGTTTTTTGCTAATACTGATCAGAGATGCCTTCCCTTTTTGGGATTTTGCTCTATCATTTAGTAGCTTCCTCCTTCTATTGTATAGTTTGTTTATGGCTGGGGTCCACCAGACAGGACGTCTGCATTTGCAGGATTGGGTCTTGGTTTTATTTGGGATTGCATGATCCATGCATTCCTGAAGGTGTTCATAGAATGAATTTATAAAGGATTCTGCAGTCTGGGCCCGGAGGCTTTGAAGGATTCCACCTCAGTTTTGAGGAGTGTGAAATTTGCTTTAGAGAAGTTTTTCACTGTGGTTTTCTGGGCAGGAGGTGGGGTTGGGATGTGAATATCCAGTGAGATTAGTTTATGGTCTGATCTTACCAGTGAGGGATACACTTCTGGTCTGGAGCATAGAGTCCCCAAGTTGGTGATGATCAGGTCCAGTATGTTTTCCCCTCTTGTGGGAGTGGCAACAAGTTGTTCCATAGCATTTGAGTTTATAAATTCTAGGAACCTTTGGGATAGGGTGTTGGAGCTAGAGTAATGCTCCCAGTCTATGTTTGGGTAGTTGAAGTCGCCCAATATAATGGTGTTTGGAGAGACCTTCATATTTTCCAGTGTTCTCAGGAAGGCCGAGTGGGGTTCCTGGGTTTGGGAGGGTGGTCTGTAGCAGGCTATAAACTGGAAGGCAGTTTTACCCACTGTTAGTTGCACATGGATAGTCTCTGATGCTTCATGCTGTGCCACCAACCTGGAGGTGTGGGTATCTTTGACGAATATTGTTACTCCCCCTCCTTTTGTGGTTCGGTCCAAGTTTTGGGGCCGAAAAGCATGGTATGAGTTATAACCTGGTAGTGCTGGGGTGCTCTTGGGAGCCTTGAACCAGGTTTCTGTTACTGCACAGATATCGATGTTCTCCATGTTAAGGAGAGTTTCGAGTGCGTGCATCTTGAGGTTTAGACTTCTGGCGTTAAGTAGCATTACTCTTAGTTTCTTATCCCTTGTGATACCTATGGAGGTGGGTTTGTCTTTTGAGCCTTGCCTAAAAAAGGCACTATGGGGGTAGCAAGAGCCTTTGCCAGTATCCAAAAGCCCAGTGGTGAGAGGTGCAAGCCATCCCTAGTGAAGCATCATGGCTTGTTGAGCATGTCATCCCAGGCTGACAGACATTGGATCCCCTTTGAATGACACCAATACTTAAGCCAATTGTTGAAATTGATCATCTTGTCTTCATATTGTGGCATCATTCTTGGTGAGGGTAAGATGCTACTCAAGGTCAGGGTCATACCGGCCTAGGCCACATGCTCAGAGAGCTCCTTTATGTCTCTTTTCATGTAGTCCAAGGAGGTACGTCTCAGGTCATTCACACCAGCATGGACAATGACTGAGTCATATTTGTACTTGCCTTGGAGTGACCTGAGTGCTTGTGTTATGTGGCGGATCCTAGCGCCCGACAGGCAGCTCACCGTGACCTTCTCCTTGTTCAGCCTGGTGAGCAGGACGTCAGTGTGCCTGATGATAGAGTCACCTATTACAAGTGTATCAGGTGTGTTGTTTAGCCTTAAGGGCTGTGACTGTTTGGCACACTGGCTTTGTGATATATGTGTTGCACGTGTTTTGTTTTGGGGTAGCGGTTGCTTGGGTGTCTGCTTTGGAGGTCTCTGCTGCTTAGGCAGATTTTTATTTAGAGCCTCCGAGTATGTTTTTGTGTGTTTATGTGTTTGGTTTGCTGTTGTGGTAGGTCTATGTGAGACTGGAATTGTAGTGAGTGTGGTTTCCTTCTCCTCCTGACTGGTTTTGCCAGTACTGAGTTGAGAGAGCTTAGCCTCCAGTTTGGCTATATGGATGCATCTCTTACATGTGTTGGAATTTGTTGGGAGGAGGAGAGGGTTGTCTGTGTACATGAGGCAGTTGTAACATTGCCTCAAGATTCCCAGATTCACCAGCTGGACTGGAGAGGAGAATGACAACTGACCTTTGGACATGCTAGAATAGTATTGGGAATTCCTTTATAATTGAAAAAAAGGGCCAATGGGGAACAAGGTACTCAAAGGGAGTTTGTGAGGGTGTAGTGCTTTTAATTTTTTAGTGCTGACTTATATAATTGCTTTAGTGAGCAAGTGCCAGGTAACTTAAATGCAATGTGTTACAGGTAACTTAAATGCAAAAACGACAAACAGTAACTTTCTTTTAAGTGAAACAAGGAAATAAGTACAGTAAGCAATGCAGATATCACTAGGGATCCAGAGAAGCGCTGAAAAGCCGCGTTTTAGGTGGTATTAGCGTTTCAGGGAAATAACAAGCAAACAAACAGCAAGCATACAAACAAAGCTAGATTCAGCAGGCCTGGATCTAGTCTATGCTACAGCAAACAAGGTGTACCAATTTCAGTAAGAAACAGTTGAAATATGCAGGCACTATAAGCCTTTAACGAGAAATTCCCAGCTCAGAAGGGCAGAGTCCAGCCTCTCCTCCCACAAGAGTGCAGACCACGAACCTTCTTAATGTAAAACAACTGGTCTGAAGCCCAAGTGCTTAAACTAAAAGGCTTAGAATGAGTTACACCAAGCAGTAATAAATACAACTGAGTACTTTTAAGATGACGCAGAATATATCACACTAGTTCTGGGGAATTAGCTGTGCTTTGGGGCACTGCTGATGCAAGAAGGGTACCAGAAGAAACTGATGGCCAGCTGTAAAAAGAAGACCAAAAAATATTTGAAAAAAAGCTTGCAGCAGATTATTTGTCTACTCAGTGAGCGTGATTGTTGCAGGAAGTGCTCTGCAGCTGTTAGTTGCATTCTACTGTCCACCTTTCCTCACCTATATTATGGCCTGTAAAATGTCCCTATTCTACTAGTGTAACACTCTGTCTGTGAAACTGTATATTAATCTGAAATATATTCCATTTATTTAGAGAGAGCACACACCTATATTTAGTATAAAGTATAATCCCTTTATTTGGAAGAAGCAGACACCTATATATCTAACTTTCATTTTCAGTTCTTCTCCACCACAAGTACTCTGAATGGTTCATGGATCCAGATCATATTCACCTTTTCCCTCCTTTCATTTTATGAGTACACCCCTAACCAGTGCAGTATGCCATCATGGTAATCTTTTTCTGTGCTCTGTCTCACAGATCACTTCCCTGCTATAAAATGGTTTTCAGAATTGTATACATAGTCCAGTTATTCTCTTATCAATGATTGCCAGACCATCATTTCTCTGGAGTATGTTTGCAGAAGATGCAGCACAATATCATGTTGTCATTCTTTTCCTTCCAAACATGCAACATTCGAATATATTTTCCTTCTTTTTGTACCAGGCATGCCACTCACATACATCCTGCATCCTTCTACTACTATGTATTCATAAAGTATACATTCTGCCTCCTTTTCCTACCTTGAATGTCACCTACACTCATTCCGCCTCCTGTTCCTACTATGCATGCTAACCACATATGTTTTGTCTCCTTTTACTATCATGAATATCAACAGCACATTTTGTTTCAAGACAGACTTTTCACTATAGGTGTGTCCCTGGCCATTTGCTAATTTTTTTCTCCTCCACCTTTTTGGTTACTGATCTCCCCCATTTTCCAGAAGACTTAACAAACCAAGAACCTTGAACAACTCTAAAATGAAAAATAAAAAACAGGTCCCAGAGACCACCAGTAAAAACCACAGGAAATTTATTGTATAAAAACAATAATGAGTGTTTTTTCGAGTGTAACCATAATTCCTCAGAATACAAAAAAATCAATGCAATGTTCACCTTTAAATACTTCTTCCTCCAGTCACAATGATTAATCAAGACGAATCAAAGCCCCCAGTTACAAAGTCATTTGCATCAAGTATGTGTCCACAAAATAAGTTTCTTAAAGAAACATACACTTAAAAAAAAAAGAAAAAGAAAAAGGCAGAATTTGCATAAGCCAGAAAAAATGTTACACATCATATGAATGTAACCTTAAAACATGAGCCAGTCCATCATTCTAACCTGGTGATGTTTGAGCATTTAATCTAATTTGCCATTTAAGTTCACGCAGCTCAAGTAAATCATCCCAAGGTCCCCCTCTACTATTCTTTATGACAGTATCTAAACCAAAAAATAAAAACTTGCGAGTAGGAAATTTTGATAAATGTCTAAACAAAGCATTAGAATCCTTTTGTTTTTTTACATCCAAAAAATGTTTGTATATTCTATCACAAAGTTTTCTTTTGCTTTTTCCTACATAAAAAGCGTCACACTCTTGACACTTGGCTAGGTAAAAGTATGTAAGAAGTATTGCAATTGCAATGAAAATCAGAGAAAATATTCAATCCATTAATCATCATACTTAATGCAAATGACTTTGCAACTGGGGGATTTGATTGGTCGTGATCAATCATGAGACTGGGAGAGGAAGTATTTTAATGTGAGCATTGCATTGATTTTTTATTTATTTTTTTTTGTATTCTGATGATGACGTGATTACACTCGACAAAAATGCTCAGTGTTGGTTTTTATACAATGAAGTTTCCTGTGGTTTTTACTAGTGGTTGGAGTTTCTCCCCCATTCTCCATTGGTTCATTCCTTCCCCACTCTGTAGTGTCTGTGGACTCCAGAGAAGAAAATGGGAACAGACATTTTCTGTTAGGTGTCCAGATCCTGTGTCTGGTGACCTTACATGCACATTACTAGAATAGACTGATCTGTGCTTGTTTAACTCACATCAGTGTCTCACACTGCCTTGCTTTGTCATCTTGTCTTGACTAAGTGCTAGGTGTCACTTATACAGTGGATTGGGCTACCTTCCTCCCTCAGGATTAGTTAGCCAGCATTGGCTTCTAACGTCCATCACTCCTGACCAGCTCCTGCAGGATTTCAGCCACCAATCAGTCCCGTGTCATTTGGAGCACAGTCAGAGCTTTATCCCTGTATACCATGGAGATTTCACTCTTTTATCACTGATTTCAGGCACCAAGCATGCTGAGGTAAAGCTCAGTCTATACACTAGGGTGTCTATTCTAACTACTGTATGCTGCTCTTTTTGGTGAACTACAACCAGTTATTATGAAATTGTTAGTTTACATATTCACAAATAAGGTAGTCTGACGTACAAAATGTTAAATACAAGTTTCCAACTAAACAAAAGAAAACAAGTGAAGACAAATAAAGAAACAACAGAAATGGCAAGTAAGGGGAAGATAGCTACAAAAAATTTTAGGAGCACGGAAGCAGCAGATCAGACAATGTAATAATAATAATAAAAGACTGCACAGACAAGATTGCAAAGAAATAAACAGCAGCTGAGGGGAACAAAAATTTAACTCTATGTAAAACTCAGTACTGTCAAATGGTGTCTATAAGGGAAAATGAACACATTAAGACACAGGGCTTTCAAGAACTGAATTACTTAACTATAAATCAATTCATGTGCAATCACTTCAGTCTTCAGTTTTTGGCAAGGTCCTTTCCTACATCATGTTGCATGCCTCTCTGGTAAACTAACAGCGATTCATTCATTCATTCAATAAAGAAGGAGCAGACACACAAAAAGATGTGCACAAAAGAATCTGTTGCTCATGCTGGAAGAAGTACATTAAACAGTCCTGCAAATGTGAAATGTCTCAATGACTACAACTGAAGGAATTGTTATGTGGGTTTTGTTTATACTGTGCTGTGCTAAATGATCAGCACACCACCCTTAGTAAAAAAGCACACAAATATTTAAAATACCTTTGATGAATAGAAGGATATAAATATCATACAGGTTGAATAGAGAATGTTTTCCATAATACACATTACTTTGAGCTTTTCATAAGTGTTCCAGGATGATATCTTTGTGGCCTTTGACTGATTTACAGTAACTCATATTAGAAGGGTTATTCTGGGGTGATCAAGGTTAAATAGCAATTTCCTAACGTTATTTTTGAATAACTTAATCATTTATTCCATAGGTAAGATAACTGATCCTTGCAGACCTTTTACAACTATAATATGGGTCACATGAGCAAGAGCCTGCAAGGACAATTTAAGGTGCTCAATCAACCTGCATTCACACAGGTGGGAAAAACAAAAACCCTAATAAAACCCACACAGACAATGCAAGTCAGAAACAAACCCTATGTACTGGAAATGTGAGGCAGCAGAATTTATGCAACTGAGCTGACCACTGGCATGGGCAAACTGGGCAAAACATAGTCTTCAAAATGCCTACCAAATGTTTTTTTTTAAATTAGTATTATGGGTTAATAGAGCTGCAATGAACTTCTGAGCAACTGTTAACTAAACAGATTATACAAAGACTGCCAGCCACTCAGACTTGATATTTTTAAGAGGACAGAGTTTTGGTATAGCTTAAAGGAATAAATATCACTTCAGAACCAGCCATGGAGGGAGGGAATGACTGGTTAACACCAGTTCAACACCCTGTGATTTGGAGTAATTCACTTTGCTCTTTTCCTAACACCGGTCATTCGACAGGCTTACCTCATTTATTTAATAATGCTTGTATCCCCAAGCAGGTCCAACTTTATGAAGAAACTCAGTAAATCTAGGAGGACCAAGGCTAAATCAGAGGGCTAAAATCATAGTGCTAGACAATGTATAGCAGTAGCTGACAGGTATATGTGGAGAATAGACATCAAAACATACAGTGTAAGGGTAATGGAGGCATCCTTGCAGTACGCATTACACGGTAGCCATCATTATAACTGTGCAATGGTACACATACTTTGATGGTGCAGTGGCATGCTGTCTCTCCAGCAGGAGTACAAATTAGCTGCTATGAGGTAGGGTTAGGATCAAAGAAGAAAAAAAAACAACTTTTTGGCTATTGGATGATGGTCACACCATATTCATTTATTATCTTATAATGGGTGGAACACATAGACACAATAAAGTAGAAAATCAGATGGCCAATAGGTATGAAGGACAAAAGAGGTTAGAAGTGTAGCAATTGTTGGCTGAAGGTGGCAGGTACCGTTGGCACAAATTCTTCGGGGTGTGATCGAGAAGAGCAGTCCTCTCATTCTATTCTACTGAACCAGAATTTCTGAATGGCAGTACAGAAAGGCACTTCAAAGATGTGTGAGTGTTATGCTGTAGGAAGTGGATCTGGCCGTACAAATGTACCAATCGGCTTGTTATAGTAAAAGCTGAAGTCTTTTTTTTTCTGCTATTCACGTGAAGTGATGAGGAGGTAGGGGGCTAATTTAGGGACATGAGCCAGGTATGGCTCAGAAAGAGGATATTAAATAATGTTGCTGCAGTATTAAAACAGATGCATGCCTCTCCAAAGCAAACCGTCAAACAAAAGCAAACCTTCTTTAGAAAAAAAGCTTTTTGTTTGCTTTGCAGATGTGCTATGTCTAGCAAGCCTGTGCCTTTTAGAATGGGAGTTCCCATTAAAAAAATCATTATATAAACATAAATTAATACAATAACACATTAGTGATATTAAAATAAAGTACAACTGACAATGGTCAAAAATTCTTACTTAGCACAGGGAAAGAAGAACACTGTAAAACTAAATTCTTTCAGCAATGCCAAGATGCTGCAAATCAATTTTGCATCAAGCATGACAAGGCAGAGAAAACAAAAACATTATCAAATGGGTTTGACATTGTTGGTATTTGACAAAATGTCAGGAAATATATATACGACTTCAGGGAGACGAGAACACCGAACCGTTACTTTACCAAATGATCACACTACTGAAATTTTTAACAGGTTAAGTACCTCCCTGCAATTTATATATACAATTCCAAGATCGCACTACAGTGAAGAAAAAGGTAAATTTCCTGATCCTTGCTGTACCATGATCTCCATCTTAACCATAAGTTTGAGTTTCTGAAAACTCTACCAACTGATAGGGACCCATAAATTAATATATATGTACATATATATATATATATATATATATATATATATATATATATATATATAATACCGAGAGATACACACACACACACACACACACACATATATATATCTATATATATATATATATATATATATATATATATATATATATATATATATATACAGAGAGAGAGAGTGAGGTATATACCAGATGTTTCATATGTGTTCAACTATCCATCTACATAAACAAAAAACCAGGACAATAGCGCCTTCCTTTGTGTGGCTATGATTTCTGCTCTGAGGAAATTAAAAAAACACTATGTAAATGGTGAATAACAGCTTACAGTAAAAACAGCAGTGACTTATAAAAATAATACATTTTATAAAATTAATTCATATGCAAAGCATAACAGTTCTGTAAGACAGAGACAAATTCCTAAAAACAGCACTGTTATTTTAAACTAAATCCCACATAAGGCTACTAAACTGACATGTCTTGAATTTCCTTAATGTGTAAAGTCCTGGAACTGGTAAGTCATAACTGACTGGATGTTTGGCCATTCCCAGTTTGCTATTTCTCAAATCTGGCACATCCCCAGCTCTTTTGAATGGTATCTTTCTAAGTTACAAAGGAATATTTCCCAAAACCTTGTCTGTTTCAGACTGACATTTTATGCAACCACTTTTTGCTGGAACTGTTACTCTCTTTGTGGACTTTGCAACTCTTCCATTCCCATACTTTACTGCTCTTCAACCCGGTTTGAGGGTTATGTAATATTATTCTCATCTTCCTTTTTAGTTTACTAATGTAGCTATCTAGCCATTTTTCTCTTTAACACTGGGAGTGAGCATACAATCTCAGTGACAACAGATGCCAATGATTCAGCAACAAAAATGTCTTTGTGTTTCAATGGTTATTGTGATGTCCATTTAATACAGCACTGTTACATTTTCTTCTATTAACTATACTAGTGGGCAGTCTTTTGCTCAGTAAAAAATGCTTTTGGCAAACACTGTACTTATCTCCTTCCAAAGCCATCTACGTAATTGCAGCCAAACAGAGGTACCTTTGGGTGGTTCAGGTTAAGAGGTATTGTACACTTTTGCTTGTTAGTGAAAAAAGCATTATCATGCTTTACATGAATTGCTCCTGTTGTTGCTAAGATCCCTGTTTATTTTACCAAAAATATGTTTTACAGAAAACTTCATAGATGCAAAATTAGCTCCAAACATGCTACTAGAACCGTTAGTATCTATACAAGCACTGCCACCAATGTTAAAACCTATACCGCATCATTAGGTAGCCTGGCAGTTTATCGATTGCAATTCTCCAGAATGCCACTAGATGGAAGGAAAGTTGCCAAAACAACTTTTTTTCTCTAAACCAAGTTATTAGAATATATATAAACATATTTGTGGAATAGAAAAACATCATCATATCTAGTGTTTCAACCTCCTCTGTACTATTCTACTGAAAACCATAACATATATATATATATATATATATCCGGCCCACAACTGATTCTCACAACTTACGTCTGGAAGGAGTTACCACAGCTTCTGCTGTAGGACTACCAGATTCAAGAACAGTTTCTATCCTACAGCTGTGAGACTTATTAATACGGACACCAACCATAACACCCGATACATTAAAGCCTCTTTTTTTTCATTTAATCCTGCTGCTCTGAGCAATTACGGCCAGCATTACTATTATGCAATATGATGGCTATACTAAGTCACTTCTAAGGTTAACAAGTGCAATACAGTAACTAAACAGCTGCTATTCACTAGTCTCTATTTATTCTCTATCTTAACAGTGTAGGGGTTTGGTGGTGGGTATTTATTATTTATCACTGGATAATGGGCATTGAATGTGGTTATGTAATGTCAACTACCTGTTGCATGTTATACGTGTTATTTTCTTTCTTATGTTATTCTTTGATACCGCTGTATCTGTATTGTTTGCACTGCATTTCTCTCGTGAGCTGACATTTAGGCTGCATTTGTGTGGTCCTTAATGACAATAAAGTTTCTCTGAATTTTTGAATTTTGAATTTTAAAATCAATTTAACTGTAGACCCCCAGAAAAATTTGAAAACAATAAAACTTAAAAAATTCAGTAATACTTGATTAATGTATAACCTGTGAAAATAACAATGAACAATCTGTTTTACTGTTAGCCAGTACATTCTTCAATTAGATTTTTATGATGTTAACAGATAATACACTCATGCAGTATTGGAACCGAAAAACAAAAGTAGTGACTCATATTCCACACACACCCTTGACTCCAAACTATGAACAGGCTTTTTACCTAAATTATGAAATAGCTTGACAAAATAGGAGGGGTAATCTGACTTTATTATTTTCCAGAAACTAAAAATAGTAGCAAGTAAGATCATATCAATTGCATGAATCCAAAGGATAGTAGTACTATCTAATTTACTCTCTGAATGCAGAGGGATGCCCAGGAGTCATAAATGGACATCCCCATTTGGGGATAGTGTGATTCTCATTGTCCTTCTAACTTTATTTATGGCCAAAGCCTATAGCTGTTGAATCTTCTCGCATTTCCACCAAATGCAAGTAACTCACATCACCATCACACACTGGTGTCACTTTATTTAGGCCTTTGAAGCATATTGGGAGTTTTATGCAATGTGTAAACCACCAAAAGAACTTTCGCTGACAGTAGAGCTTGCTCTTTTTTTGCAATGCAGTGTGTCCTTGGAGTAGGAATATGTAAGTTTGGGGTATCTGGAGGGTGTTTTCCCACATGAAGGATGTGGGGGGGGGGGAGAGACTTTCCTTTTAGGATATCCAAAAGTTGTTTTGTCAAGTTTGTTTGGTCTATCAGCATTCATTAGATTTGCTTTCAATAGATTAGCATGCTTTCCATTAGTGAGATCATGTCAAGATTTTACATATGATTACAGCTTTGCTCATACTCAGCATTATAATGTGCTATAAGAAAAGTACAGTTGTGTATACTTACCATAAATGTAGATGTTCGAGTGTATTCACTGTTGCAGTCATTACATTTGGGTATCTCTGCCAGGGTAGCCCTCAGTCAGCCCGAATACCAGAGGCTTAGTATTTCTGCGTCAGTTGCTGTCGCTCCATCACTGATGTCAGGTCGTCAGTGGTATAAAAACAGGCAGCTGATGCAATTACATCAGTTTTACTTGCCCTAACTGTCAAGAGCCCCCAAAAAAGGAGCTAGGTTATGGTGAAAGAACACCACTAGTAGAAAGTAAATACCAAAAAATCCCTTGTAAGGAGCAACAGAGAGAGACAAGGGGGATGGAGGGAGGGAAATCAGGACTGCAACAGTGAATACACTTGAACATCTACTTTTATGGTAAGTGTACACAACTGTACTATGTTTTTTGTGTTTCACTGTTGCATCACATTTGGGTTGATACCCAAAGCTGAAGTAAAGGGTGGAGGCAGTCAAGAAGACTGGGGGCTGGCTAGGATGCCCTGCAAGACTGAAGTGGCAAAGCCTGCCCTGGATTTGAAGAAGATAGGCAGGTGGTAATGCTTGGTGAAGGTATGAACAGATGTCCATGTTGCAGCCTCCAGGATGTCCCTGGTGGGGACCCCTCTGAGGAAAGCTGCAGAGGTGGAGGTTGCTCTGGTGGAATGCGTCCTGACCCCCTTGGGGGGAGGTTTTCCATGCTGTTTGTAGCAGAAATGGATGCAATGTGCTATCGATTTGGAAATTGTTTGTTTGGATATGGCCTTGCCCTCTGCTCCTGCAGCAAAGCTGACTAGCAATTGATCAGTTTTTCTGAAAGATTTAGTCCTGTCTAGGTGGAATCTGAGCTGTCTGTGCACATCTAGAGAGTGCAGAATCCTTTCCCCCTTGTTTTGTGGGTTAGGGAAAAAGGTGGCAAATGAATGGATTGGTTGAGAGCCACACTGGACACCACTTTTGGCATGAAGGATGGGTTAGTCCTGAGGGAGACCCTGTCAGCATGGAAAATGATGAATGGCTCTACAGCCATAAGTGCTTGTAGCTCTGATACTCTTCTAGCTGAAGTGATGGCCAGAAGCAAGGCTGTCTTCCAAGAGAGAAATTTTAACTCTGCTGAAGCTGCAGGTTCAAAGGGGGGCAGGGTGAGTTTTTCAACACAAAGTTTATGTGCCAAGCTGGGGTACGAGCTCTTCTGGGTGGCCTCAAGTTGTTAGCCCCTCTTAGGAACTGTTTTATGAGAAGGTGCGAGAAAAGAGGTGGCTCTGTGCTGAAATGAGCAGAGATGGCAGAGACATGAATTTTAATAGAAGAGAAGGATAGACCCTTGTGTAGTAGGTCTGCCAGGTAATCCAGGAAGAAAGGTAGGGAGGGCTGTGCCATTCCGGCTCCTTTAGACTGGATCTAGGTGCAAAATCTTTTCCACTTGTCAGCATAAGACTTTCTAGTGCTGGGGCGTCTGGACTCACATATGACATCTAGAACTTGTTTGCTTAGACTGGCAGCTTGAGGAGAGGTCAGGGAATAAGCCAGGCTGCCAGGTTGAGTGTCTGCAATTGGGGATGCATGAATTCTCCATTCCTCTGGGTCAGGAGTGTTGGAATCTGAGGTAGGTGCCATGGTGGCAGGGGTGACAGGCTGCACAGGAGTGGGTACCAGTGCTGTTGTCGTCAGTCTGGGGCAATCAGGATTGTCCTCAGGTTTTCCTCCCTTATTTTGAGCAGTACCCTTGAAATGAGTGGTAGAGGGGGAAATGCATAAACCGAGAGGTTTACCCACTGGAAGGATAGAGCATCCACTTTCCAGGCTTTGCTGTGAGGTTCCCTGGTGCAGAATTTGCTATGCTGATGATTGGAGTGGGAGGCAAAGAGGTCTACCTTCGGGGTGCGCATTTCTGGGTTACAAGGGTTAAGGTTCTATGGTCTAGCTGCCACTCATGTGGGTCTAGCAGGTTTCTGCTTAGGTTGTCTGCCAGAGAGTTTAGAGATCCTGGCAGGAATTGTGCTAACAGGTGTAGTTGCATGGCTGAGGCCGTGTGCCAAAGGGTCATTGCGAGCCTGCACAGAGGATAAGAATGAGTCCCTCCCTGCTTGTTGATGAACAACATCACTGTGGTGTTGTCTGTTTTGATCAGTAGAGGCCTCAGGGAGAGTAGGGGTCTGAAAGCTGTCAGGGTGTGCTGAACAGCTAACATCTATTTTTGGTTGATGTGCAGATGTATTTGATTTGGGCTCCATTGGCCCTGAATGCATCTGCCATCCAGGTGTGCACCCCAGGCATAGTCTGATGCATCTGTGGTGAGGGTCTGAGCAGCATGGGGTAGTGACAAGGGAAGTCCCTTGTTGTGGTAGCATGCTGCTGCCCACCAAAGAAAAAGTTTTCTTAGATAAGGTAACATTGGTATAAGAGTTTCCAGGTCTTGAGAGTGCTGACACCAAAGGCTTTTTAGGTACCATTGTAGTTTCCACAAATACAGTCTGGCATATAGAATGAGTAGAATGCAAGAATCCATGAACCCTAGAGCTTGCAGGATTTTCCTTGCGGATAACTGGGTCCTGGTGGCTATTTGACAGAAGTGGGTTGGCAGGTAGGTTTGTTTTTCTGGTGTAAGGAATGCCATCTGGGATGCTGTGCCCAGGCTTACTCCCAGGAATACAATTTTTTGTGTGGGTACTAGTTTTGATTTCTTTTCACTGATAGTATACCCTAGGGAGGTCAGTAGGTCCTTTACAAAGGTCAAGTGCTTTAGCAGCTTTTCCTGACTGTCTGCCTGAATCAGGCAGTCGTCTAAGTATGGGTAAATTTAAATATTTCTTTGTCTGCAGAAAGCAATGGTGGGAGCCAGACATTTTGTGAAAACTCTGGGAGCAGTGCATAAGCCAAAGGGAAGCACAGAGAACTGAAGGTGCAGTGATCCTGCTCTGAAATGCAGGTATTTCCTGCATAAAATGAAAACCAGATAAAGAAGAACACAAAATACACCAGCACAATTACACCAGCAACTCAACTCTTTTTTAATACAGCAACAGTGACTGGCATAATTCCCTGATTGGGATGTGTAGGTAGGCCTCTTTTAGGGCTAGGGTGGCTAACCAAACATCCTTGTAAAGCATAGGAAGAAGCTGCTGGAGGGTGAGCATTTTGAATTTTGGTATCACCAAAAAGGTGTTTAGAATGGATAGGTCGAGGATAGGATGCCATGTGCCCTGTTTTCTGGGTACCAGGAAGAGTCTGGAGTAGAAACCTTGGCCTGTCTGTTCTGAAGGAACATTCTCTATTGCCCTCATAGTGAGGAGGGAAAGGACTTGTTTTTGGCCTCTGCCCACTGGTTTGGGGGAAGTTCTGGGAACCCTTTTGGGGTTGACAGAGTGTGAAAATAAAATTTGTATCCCTGGGACACTATGTTGAGGACCCAGCGGTCATTGGAAATGGTAGCCCAGTTGCTTGTGTGGAAGGAGAGTTTTCCTCCTAGGGGTAAGTATAGGTTGGCAGAGGGAGGGGGTGGAAGTGTAAAGTTATTTTGAGCTCTTACCATAAGGAGGTGGCTTTGCACTCCCTGGTTTTGAAGAGGAGGAACTCCATTGTTTAGATCTCTGCATTCCCTGGGGCTGTTGTCTGGGGAGGCCTGCTTCCCCTGGGTCTGAGCTGAGCTGACCTGGGGGGGCAGGAAAGGACCAGTGCTTGGAGGGGGCAATGCCTACTGAACCTCTGTGGCTGAACCTGTAAGACGTTTTTAACTGTCTGCATAGATTTAACTTTTTCTTCCATCTTTTTTAGGACCTCTTCTGCCTTGGTGCCAAATAAGTTGTCTTTGTGCAAGGGTGCGTCCAATAATTTGGATTTGACGTGGTCTGGCAAGGTCTGTTCCTTAAGCCAAGCATGTCTTCTAAGTACAGAACCAGTGACTGCTGCCCTGCAAGATGCTTCTAGGATGTCAAAACCACATTGTAAGGTGTGCTTAGTTACTTGTCTTGCAGAATGCATTAACTCTTGTAACTCTTTATTTTCTGCACAAGCAGGGAAAGAAGATATTTTTTGTTTGAGGAGTTCCATTGTATGTTGCTGATATTTCAGCATATGGAACTGACAATGTAATGCTCTAATAGCAAGCGTAGCAGAGGTGTATACTTTTTTACCCCATCTGTCTAATGCTCGGGAATCCCTATCTGAGGGGTTGGGATTCTTAGTTGAAGTTGTTTTGATTCCTTTAGGGTCAGTAGTAGGAATTTTGAAAAATACATTTGTGAGAGTCAGGGACTGTATAGTACCTGTCAGGTTTCCTGGGAGCAGGAGGGAAGGTGTCAGGTGTTAGACTGGATTCCATAAAAACATCATCCACAACATCCAGGAAAGAAGGAATGGCCAGAGGTCTGTGCTGTGGAAGATCTAAGAATTCCCCAAGTTTCTTTTTTGACTGAGGGTAGTCCTGACATTCCCATTGGAAATGCTCCCTTAAGGTATGTAGGGTTTCCCCAAAGGAAAATTCCTTGTGTGGAGAGGCTGAAGGGATGGATTCCTCTGCATCAGAATCCTCATAAGCAGAGAGGGGTTGCATATCTTCATATTCAGATGCATCAGAGTCGTTGGACTCCTGTTCCGATAAAACTGCTGGGGACAAGTCTCTTTTTCTTTTGGAAGGTGTAGCCTGGCTTCCAATGATAAGCATTATAAGGTCTTCCGCCATTTTAAGCATTTGAGACTGATCAAGGAAGCAGAAGCCTGAGCTTGGGACATCTGTTTTTTGGGTGTGGTTCATACCCTGGGTCTTATAAACTCGGTTGTTTTCGAGAGAACCGTAGATGTGAAAGAAGTCATCAGTCTGTGTCAAGAATCGGTAGTGTGAGTTTCTTCCTCAGAAGCTGGTGCCTGCTCAGTGGCTCTGGACCCATCCAAGGTAGAGACATCCGCATGATCCTTAGTCGAAGAAGAGTCTCGCAGCATACCAGACTCCGAAAGGGTCTTGGTAGCAGCCTGTAAATCCACAGAAGTTGGCATCAGGGGTTGCAAAAGCGTCTCACTGAGGACCGGAGAACTGACGACTAGCTTAACGGAAGCATCGTCAGCAGTTTTGGACCTGTGCGGTCTGTCTCTGTCTTTATCCTTATGATTTTTCAGAAGATCAGTTGTCGGATGGCTTACCAAAGCCATTTTGGAAGTCGAGGACTGAGAGCAAAAATATCTAGCTACAATAAGGGCCCAACGACTTATAGTTCTGGCGTTGAACAAAGCACAAAAGCGACAGCGGGGGACATCGTGGTCTGGGCCTAAACAAGTGACGCAGTAGGAATGAAAGTATCGGTGTGGTATTTGCTTTCCACAGGTGAGACAATTGTTAACTTTTTCTGACATCGGTTAGAGCAAGAAAAAAGGATCCCCAATGGGGTACTTAGATTTAGAAGACTTCAACTTCAATTCGGAAATGAAAAACTCAGGTAGCGGCCGACCGGCACTCGTGAGAATTGCTTCTGCTTCAGGCTCTTTGGCAAGAAAGACTAATGTAATGGCGTTGGCTGTCTGTTTTTATACCACTGACGACCTGATGTCAGTCCTGGAGTGACAGCAACTGACGCAGAAATACGAAGCCTCTGGTATTCGGGCCGACTGAGGGCTACCCTGGCAGGGATAACCCAAATGTGATGACTGCAACAGTGAAATACGAAGAACATCATATAATCTCCAGAAACACTGTCAATGAGCTTGTACACCTCATGGGTTCACTCATTCCCTTTGCTTAGGAACACCAACTATTTCAGTCATCTTATTCAAACATTTGCCTTAGTACGAATCATCTCATCCTAGTTTTATTTGATGCAAGTTGTATAGTGTTTTTTCTGCTGTCATCCTAGTTTTATTTGACATAAGCTATATAAAGTTATATTTCTGTAATTGTGTAAATGGACTTTATTAATGTATGTTATATGTGGAGCTTTTCTCCCTGGGCCTTGTTTGAAAAAGAACTTGTGTCCATTCAGAATTTCCAGGGGGACCAAATGTAAAAGAAATAATAAATAAATAATAAATGAATCTGCAATTATTTCCAAAGTTGTGATCCAGGTCAGGCCTGAAAGTAAAAAGATGGCTGCTAGAAACTTTATTTTCTTCTCAAAGTCAGTAACATATCTACAGATTTGATGCAAGTTGTATAGTGTTTTTCTGCTGTCATCCTAGTTTTATTTGACATAAGCTATATAAAGTTATATTTCTGTAATTGTGTAAATGGACTTTATTAATGTATGTTACATGTGGAGCTTTTCTCCCTGGGCCTTGTTTGAAAAATAACTTGTGTCCATTCAGAATTTCCAGGGGGACCAAATGTAAAAGAAATAATAAATAAATAATAAATGAATCTGCAATTATTTCCAAAGTTGTGATCCAGGTCAGGCCTGAAAGTAAAAAGATGGCTGCTAGAAACTTTATTTTCTTCTCAAAGTCAGTAACATATCTACAGATTTGATGCAAGTTGTATAGTGTTTTTCTGCTGTCATCCTAGTTTTATTTGACATAAGCTATATAAAGTTATATTTCTGTAATTGTGTAAATGGACTTTATTAATGTATGTTATATGTGGAGCTTTTCTCCCTGGGCCTCGTTTGAAAAAGAACTTGTGTCCATTCAGAATTTCCAGGGGGACCAAATGTAAAAGAAATAATAAATAAATAATAAATGAATCTGCAATTATTTCCAAAGTTGTGATCCAAGTCAGGCCTGAAAGTAAAAAGATGGCTGCTAGAAACTTTATTTTCTTCTCAAAGTCAGTAACATATCTACAGATTTCTAGATCATTTTTCAGCTTCTATGAGGAGTTTTCTCTTCAAAAATGGAAACAGTTGACAGTTTGCATCCATCCACTGTTATAACTAGTGGCTTTTGATTAAAAAAACTGCAAATATTAACCATTCCTTTCACTGATAGAAATATTTTCATGTCTCTACTATCAGGGTCAGAACACAGTGTCCTGTTTTGTTTTTGATAGACTCCATTCTGGCTCTAAGATTACCGAACTCTGTGTTAGTATGGAAGTTTCACCTCTCTTCTGCAGATGAGTAACCTCAGACTAAATACATATGGTGTTACTGGGGTGTCGGGTGTGCAGAAGGTCTTGCCCCTCTGCTAAAACACTTGTTTTTTACAATGCTTCTAAAAGTTAAATATATTAACAGTCGACTTTCACATTTTAATGGTGTTGAGCATGACTACATAATGCTCAGCTAACTGTCGTACCATGTGCCTGTTCTGAATTTTAAATTACTGCATTATAAAAATGGCCAGAAGTAGCTTAATAAGAAGATTAGCTAAATAATATTTGTCTGTATTAGCAAATATCTGCATTAGTCATGAAGAAAAAAGCAAATAATTGTGAGTAGAGCTGAGTGAAAGCAAAACATTTCATCCACCAGAAAAAAGTAAAAGTAAATGAAGTGAATTAAATGTCACTGCGACGTCCCCTGTCCGGGGCAGTAATCAAGGAGCCTGAATCCTCACCACTGACACTGGAGAGGGACATTCACTTGGAACAGAAATGGATGCACCCACTATTTCCAGATGCAGCACTCTGCATCAAGCACAATTTCTGTTAACAGCACACAGGGAACACACTCAGTCTGGGGTCTGGATTTCTATCTCTGTCTCCCTCCAGGTCCCCAATAAGACTCCCTACTGGTACAGCTATAGAGTTGAGTCCTCAGCCGAGTGTCCAAGCCAAGTCCTCCAGCACCCTGTCTGTGAAACCAATGCGTCATTGTCAGCTAATACACACACTTTTTGAGATTTAATTTTCACACACACACACACACACACACACACACACACACACACACACACACACACACACACACACACACACACACACACACACACACACACACACACACAATTTACTAGCTTTGTCCCCTTCTTCCCAGACTATAAGGTAGTTACACCACCACCAGACACTCCAAAGCCAGCTACTCTAAGGCTCTTACAACGGTATCCAATTATACCTAGCAAAAGTAATATTAATACAAATGATAGTGTTTGGCCAATGCAGTAAGGCTTCCAGAAGTGGCCACAGAGGAACAAAAAAGATATGAGTACTCTCAAAGGTTAAAATATTCTCTAAAGGACCAGCCACAATGATAAGTTTAAATTCATTTAATAAATAATAAAAGAACATGAAAATACTAAATATTTATTTACAGTAATCACCAGAGTTTCAACCACAGGAACTGTTAAAATAAGACAGATAAACAGATTCACACAGTTACAGAAAAACAGTACTCAACTAATCTCACTATATTTTCTTGACTGATCTAAAGAATTACTATTCCCTGGTCACTTACTTGAACTAGGCAAGATGAAGTAGGTGAGGGGTCCTTCTTTGTCAGGTTCCAAAAACAGACTGCAATGAAACTTCAGTCTCATCTAGTATTAAACATCATTTTTTGTGTTAGATTACAGAATGACATCACATGCATCTGATCATCTGACTTCTGGTTCCCATGCTATTGCTAGAAACTGCCAGGATTTACCACATTTGTGTCAATAATACACACACATAGAGTTTTGCACAGATCTGTTGCAGCTTCTGGAAGTCATAAAACAATTTCAAACTGCAATTAATTCACCGCTAAAGACAATACAGAAGGCTTCCTAGTGCTTGTTTTCCCAGACATTTTATCTCTGGCTGCAATCAGACCTGTAAGATACAATCCAATCATGGCAATTAGTAAATGCACATGGGAAAGTAACGTTAAATTATGGAATACAGTACAGCAAGACAAATGAGGTTTGGAACAGACCATTTTGTTCAGGGACATCTTCAAGGTGGGGGGGGGGGTTAGTTATAGTTGTAGGATTTGGGAGGATAGGGGGAGGACAGGATTACATAGGAATGGATGAGGTTTGGGAGGAAGTGAGGTAGGGAGGGACTTAAAGGATGTTAGGCAAGTGTAACTGGAATATGAGTCACATTTTGGCATGAACTTGCTACAGCAGGTTGCGTCCATGACGACGTATGGGGTCAGGTAGGCCTTAGAATAGTGACTAGGGAAGAGGTGAGTAATGTTTAATAACAAGGGTTGATACTGGTAATTATTTATTTATTTATTTATTTTTGGGCCTTTTGCTGCTGGGTCAGCAGTGACGACTGAGGGAGGGTGGTCCAGTATCCTTCTCAAGGGTGCAGATTGCATAGAAGGTCAGTTTTTGTATCATGGTTCAGCTGTTTCATTATATGGGGTTTAGGTAAGGCACTGTTGCAAGGCTGTCCAATTTGGTATCGGTTAAGAATTGTTCCCCTGCATGATGGGCCCTCTGTTCCAAACGTAAGTCCGCCTTTGATAGGGAATCAAACTTAAAGTCACTACCGCCTTTGAAAAGGGATCAGGGTTTCATCCTGCACGGCAGTGGAGTCTCATTCACACCTAAGAACTGGAGCGAGACCCAGCATGTTAAACAACTAGCTGAAGTGTTTTGCATGTGGACATATGCCCAGTGGCTGAGTTGCCTTTGGTTCAGGATGGTGAGGGCTTTGTGGGTGAAGGCTTTTGTTTGTTTCATTGGGGATTGGGCAGCTTCAGGCCTCTTTCCTGGTTGTGTAGAGCAGGCTCAATGGTGTGGAAGGACTGGGCCACCATGCAAGGTATGGAATGTGTTGCTCTTTCCCCCCTGCGAGTTGCATTTGCATATACCCATGATCACTACTGTCGACTGTCATCATTATTTATTGTATATTTTAAGATATACACATGGGAGTCATCGGCAGAACTTAAAATAGAATATTCTGGTCTCCATTGTTTGATTCAGCATCAGGGGAGTTCACGGGGTAATGGTGTGTGCTTGGGTTCAGACATGGCATGCGGTAGAAGGTGTAAATTTGGCAGCTGGTTGGGATTGGCCTGCGAAGCAATACAATGGAGGGCGGTTTCTACAGAGAGCTTTGCTGTGGTGGTATTGACAGGTAGAGTGACATTCATTCTCCTTAAATTAAGGAAATATCAGACAAACCAGTTAATCCATGCAGTCAACTGGATGGTGTAGTATAATTATACATCGCGGGGAGTGGTGCAAATGGTATCATAAGTAATTTCCACAGATACTTTGAAATAGGTTTGAATGTGATTGGGCACGTAGTTATGGTGCCTGTGGCAGGGTGCTTTACAAGATGGGTGAAAGGCTTTGTGATGCATTTTTCATTTTATATGGTGTTCTACAAGATGTCAGGGGGAGCGTTGGATACTGTTCTCATTTGTATGTCTGTGTTCATTCTCGGGTTATCATCCTTTAGCGTGTGTACATTTGCTCGCGTGGTATGAGGACTTGAATTATGTTTGAAGGTGATACTGGCCTGTGGTAGGTGATTTAATAAATCTTGTGAGATGTTGCTGTTTCTGCGGACTGTTAAGGTGTTTATTCCTCCGATGCAGCCAGGCTAGGAGATATTGGGGATGTTTCCTTTATTTAGCACTGCAAGCTGTAATAGACCTCGATTTGTCCTGAGCAAAGTTGTATTCTGTTGGCTGGCTGCTCATTTTTCTTATTAGTTATAACACTGGAAGTGGTTGAAGAGGAGGGGTGTGTGTGGATGGCGTTAATTGAGGTGGCTGCCGTGATATACGGCTCCTAAAGGTTGTTTGGTATACCTGTTAAATGGACAGACGCTCACCAGCATTTTGCCTAACCATTGGGTCAATTTCTCATATATTTGTGCCTTTCTAGTAATGTAGTGAATATCATCAAAGTTTGCAGTTAGAATAATGACAGACCCTGAGTTTTACATTTTATACCATTCAAGAAGTAGGATTTCTGAGTCCTGGATTATTATAGTATGGTTTTCTGTGATGAGGGCATTCGTGGGCTAGGAGGCATTCCAAGCGAAGTTCGTCTTGCATGCAGGGGAGTAGTGGCGTGATATGAATTACATCGGGTCGTCTCCTGTCAAATGTTAAATAAAAAAAAAAACAGCACAATTATACAGTTTTCTGAGAAGGATGAACCACCTTGGAAAATGAGTTAAAATAAAGCTAACAAAGCTCTTAAAGCCACATATAACTGGGATATTAAGCTATAAATGGCAGAAAATTTCAAAATTAAAAAAAAAATAAATAAAAAAATAACACTAGTTGCAGGGACGCTAACCACAGGTCTAACATAGGGGAAATAGGCTTTGAGGCTGATGCTATGGAAAAGTAGTGGTGTTGTTAGTAGATGCCATTCAGGCAACATTGGTAGTAAACGCTAGAGTCTGGGTGTAAAATTGTGGTTCACTGTTTTATAAAGATGACGTGAATGTGTTGTATTAATTCTTGACAGGTTTTGCAGTGCCCATTTCACTGGAGGATGAAGAACAGCATCTGGAAGCAAGTGCTTGGCTGAGTTTTAAGTTTGTAAAGACTACTATACCAAATGCCACATCCGTGGGGGGGGGGGGGTGGCTCATTGGGGATTGGGGAGTTGCTTAATTTTGGCGGTTAGGAAGGAGTTGGTGTGAGGATGGTGCTGATTCGGGTTGCTGCTACAGTTGTGTGGTGCCTGAGCATTCGTCAGCATACCTCTCAATTATACAGATTTACAGGGAAGGGCCAGAGTTTGCTTGGTAATAGCGATCAAACCTTTTTTTTTTTTTTTTTTTAGTACTGGAAATTGGTGAAGCCGGATTCAGGTAAGTATTGACAAATGTTTGAGTTTAAGACCTTGTACTTTCAGTAAGTGCAAGCTAACATCAAACCTGTTATCCTACCAATTTGCTCAGTTTGTCATAGCAATATTTATAAATGCCCATAATTTTGTGCTTCAGTTACACTGTTATTTCTGACTTTGTCCAGATTGCTTGGAATGAGGTGGAGTGGTATACTGGAATTTCATGGGGTGCTGGACCTGCATTAGTGCCAGTTGGCATTTACTACCCTAAATCTTTATAAGACAAAGACAATACATTCATCAAGTTTCCTTTGAAGAGGGCCATAGAGGTGCTCTGCTTGACATGTATGGGCAGTCTATTCCAGAGTCTGGGGAGACTCTGGGTCAGGAACCTATCCCTCCAGCATGTTTTGCTCATTGTGATGACAAGGTTTAGATCGTTGGAGCGTGTGGCTCAGAGGTATTAGGATTTCTTTAAGTGTAGCATGTTCAACAGCTTTGGTGGTCTGGAATTGCAAAGTTACCCTGGTTGTGGCTATGGATAGGTCCCTCCAATTGTGAGGTTTACTTTTAATATATTCCACTGGTAGTTAAATTTATCTTGGGTATTTGCTAGGGTCATAGGAAGCATTGCTTCAGTTATGGCTGCTTTGTTATAGATGGGAGTGTCAGTGGTACATTCCTTCCCGGGTTGGTAGGATAGGTTGTCCTTGAAGATGTCTTGGAATGTGTTATGTATTTTGATGTTTTACATGTCTTTTTCTTTCTTGTAGATGGGGTCTTGGAATGCTGTGGCTGTAATTTGGAATAGGTGCGTATAAGGTGGAGTCTTCTCATTCCTATTAGAGGGTTTAATTTTGTCCTTTTCTTTGTAGATGATGGTGTGCCAAGTTGCAGTGGTGAGATACAGTGAATTCGCAGATAATCATGCTTTGGTGTTGATTCAGCGGTGGGGTCATTGGGTGAGTACTCAGAAATGGATAGGTGAAAAGGCAAGCACAGTGATCCGGAAGAAGAAAAAACTCGTGACTGTCCAGGATGATGAAGCACAATCAACTTTTTGTTTACTCTAGAATAAGTATTATGTTTTATGACCTCATTTGATTTGTGATGCAGGATAAGGTACAATCCATGGTAGAAATAAGAGTTCTATTATTTAAGCATCATGGGATGCAGTGGTGCTGTGGTTTGTGTCATTTCACAGCTAGAGGTTCTCCAGTTCGATTTTTGGCCAGGGGCCACTTGTGTGGGCTTTGGGTGCCCTCCTTGCATTTGTGTGGGTTTCGCCAGGTACTCCTGGGTTTTCCTTCCATGCTGCTAAGTTGCTAGTTACTTAATATTGGATATATTTGTACGGGAAGACATATAGATCATATATGTTAGATGGTTGTCATAGTGAGAATGGTTTTGTTGCATGTTTAAATTTGGATGCATGTTTAAATGGAAGTCCTGATCACTTGGGTGGGCACATTGAGGTCACAGATGGAGTGCTGACTGAGTAACAGTCAATGTCGTGATGGAAATGGACTTGAAAAGTAATGGTTTTTGTTTTGTGGATGTATTGAGTGCTGGAGGGGCTATAAGGTAGTAGGTAATTTTATTCAATGGTCATTAAGGCACATTACAGTTGGGGCAGTCTTGATTTCTTGCAGATGTAGGACATGTTTATTTTGGTCAGTTTGAGTGGGTTACGTTGGTAGAGTTAATAGTTGGTGTAGTTTATCAATTTTGTTGCTTGTGGCTTAATTCTTTTGATAAGCCCTTGCTGCAGATGGATAGGGTAGGTTATAGGGTTTGTATTTTGATTATACATTTATAGCTGTGGGGTTTGGGGGTATATTTGTGGCATTTTTTATGGCTGTGGTTAGTCATTACAGAAAGGTGAGGGCCAGCAAGGGCAAGGATGGTTCTTAGGTGCTACTCTCATATTGGATAGTTGGAGGGATGACAGGAAGGTTTGTGATCTATGATAGGGCTGCTGTTAAGGTTAGTTGGCAATTGCCCTTGTCTGATTTTAGGGGGCATTGGGGTAACATCAGAGAGGGACTAAGGGTTTACTTTCAGTTGTTTGGCCTGTTTGTTACTTTGGCTATGTATGTGATAAGGTTTATAAGCTGGAGGGTTGAGTCAGTGGCTTGTGTGAGGGAGGATGATTGAGGGGACATTGAGTATTTATTTTACTTTTGGTGTTTGTGTTAGCTGGTGTAGGAAGTTCATTGGGGTTGTTGGGTGATTACGGTTTGTTTCCAGTTGCCAATATGGAACTTACAGGGCTGATGGTGGTTGGGGCTGCTAACAATGCCATGATGGTTGTTTAATCATTTCATGTTATAAAGACTAGTTGGTTTAATGCATACTGCACCTGTGTTTAAGAGATCTCATTGGTATGATGGTATGCAATTGGGTTTAATAACAAAATAGTATGGCTTGTTTTGTTGAGTTGCTAGCATGCCATGATGACTGTTGAGCTGTTTATTGCTTGTAAGAGCTAGTGTGAAGGTGAGTTTGCTAGACAACGGGAGTTTAATGATACTATTTTGGTTGGTAGTGATGGGGGAGTTATTAGAATTGTTATTGCTCTGGCATTAAGAAGAGCTCATTTGGTTATTACCAGATTGGGTGGTAAATGGGGTTGCAATGTGGCATGATGGCATGTAGTTGATTCTGTGTGGTTTTTATAATGCCTTTAAAGTCATTGTGGAGTTGCCATTGGTCAGGAAGTGCGAATTATTTAGCTGATGTGCAGTGCAATGCCAGGTTATCTTTGCATAGATGAAGTGTCAGTGTTTTGTTTTCAGTTGTTTTGGTAACTGTTTATTTTATGTGATAGGGTTTCAGGAGCTAACTCTACCTACCTTGGTTAGTGGGGACAGGGTACAGCGAATGATTTATGGCCAGATGCCATAATGCTTTTTAGTTTGTTGGAAGTGTTCCGCAGAGTGGGGGAACAGCCTGGTCAAGCTGGTGGGCGGAGAAGAGGGACAGGCTTGCCCTCTTCTGTTCCCCCTCTGGTGCTGGATCAATAAGTTTGAAAAGGAACGTGAGTAGTTATGCTGCTTGAAGTAAGCAGTGGAAGCTGCTTATTTGGTTGATGGTATAATGCAATAAATGGTAATAAAAGTGAGTGGGTACGCTGCTTGATAAGTACCAATAAATGGTATTGGAAGTGAGCGGGTACGCTGCTTCATAAGTAAGTGAATGGAGGTATGGATGCTGCTTACTGATCATGATGAGCAGGTTTACGCAGTCCTGTCTTAAGATAATTTTACATGGATGTTATTTTACCTGTATCATGTTTGGTTGAAATGAATGAATATTGATTAACATTTATGTTTATGGAAATGTAATAAAGGTTGTCAAATGTCATTCTGTGTAATGTGTTTCTTGAAGGGGACCTGGACAATAGTTACTTAACTGAAAACAACTATAAATCACACTGCAGCCAACCTGTTTGGGGAGGAGATTAAAATACCAGCTGTAAACATTGCTAAGCTGGGTAGAAGACACCTGTGAATATTGCATTTAAGTATAAGTTTTCTGAGACTGTGCATTACCTTTTACTTAGCATCTCCTCAGCAAGAGTGCATTATCTTTTTTATCAGGGTAGTTTCTTTACTCTTGGGTTCAGAGAGGCAAAGCTCAAAGATGCCACATGTCAGCTGCATATCTGATTTTACTTCTTATTATAATAAGATGAACATGACAGTTGACCTTATTTTCATGGAAGGTCAAACTGTCTTGGGGTTGACTGCAGGACAGAAACATTAGTACTGCAGTCTCTTCATAAACTGCAGGTGGATAGATATAATTTTGTAGGCACTTTGCATCACTACTGTTAACTTAAGGCACAGCAATGATTCCTATGTCTGTGTGCCATAGCAAACCTGTCCAACATGCAGAAAGTAGATATAAGTTATTCAGACAGCAAAACATCACTGGCAGTCATAAACTGGGTGTTAAGTAGGGATTTTAAACTACACAGAGTGTTAAATTGCTGGTTAGTTTTTTGCAGCAGTTTGAAGAGACCATTGCACATTTAAGCAGGTACAATATGGTTTTAGAGTGTGACACTATAGATCACGTGCATTGACAGAGAAAGCTCATTTTTTGTGATTTGGTAATAACACATTTCATTAGATAATGCCTAAGTCAGTCTGTACCTCTCAACTTCTTAGAGCAAAAAATCTGGACAAAGCCTAAAATGATGGGGGGACAAACAGGGACAGATTATAAATATTGCTCTTATATACTTAGAAAGTTAGAATAATAGCTTTTGCATTAGCATGAATTTTCTGAAGGATGTGAAGTCTTAAACTCAATTGTCTGTCATTATTTAATGACTTCATTCCTCAGCTATTTGCCAGAAAGGTACCGATTTTAGGCGGAACACACCAAAAATATGAGGTAAAAATCTGGACATTTTGCGAAAATCTGTACAGTTGAGAGGTACAGTGTGCTACCTTTGAGGAATCTCAATGCATTTGTAACAAAGTCTTGACTTGTTTGGTAGTGACTATTGAGCAGAACCATGAGTATGTGGGTTATGTATTTATTGTATTTTGTCTGTCAGGTAATTTTCCTTGGGGAAAAGGTTGCCTTACAGAGCATATTCAGAGTACTTCCTGCCTACCTTCACAGGAATGCCATAGGAAACCTTGAACAATAAACAACAAAGGGAACATTGTTCATTAAGGGAGCAGTAAAAGAAGCACTTTGGGCAACTTTACAGAAAAGTAGAGCAAGGTTATTACAGTTTCTATTTCTACAAAAGTATTTCTTAGAAGATGCTTAGTCCTAAACAAAAATGCAGAAGCAGGTCATTTCGCAGGCATCAGTAATGCTAACTATATAAAATTCTTCTAAGTACTTAATTAGGTGTTATCAGGATTCCACAGGGTCTTACATTCAGAAGTTCTCAAGTCTTGGTTTACAGCAGCAGAAGCTTTATTACCTTCCTAAATAAATTGACAAAACTAAACTGAACAGCAGTACTTTTTATTCATTCTATCTAAACAGCATTTTGAAAATACAGTTGGCTGTTCATTTTGTAAGCAATCTCATTCAATTGCTTCTGTAAAACCTTACATCATCTGAAATACTTTTTCTTGTAGCAACATACTCCCAAAATTAATTTCTTCTTAAAAACAGTAGTAAATAATGTTTTAATACATTTTTCTAAAAACACTAATTAATAGCAATAACCAATAACAGTGTATGGAATATAGTGTGAATATGGTGTATGGACTGTACTGTAGACTCCATGTGTAGCTTACACCATGGATTCAAGTATAATATACACTGTGGACTTGGTGTATAGACTATACTGTAGACTCCGTGTGTAGCTTACACCATGGATTCAAGTATAATATATACTATGGACTCGATGTATGGACTATATTGTAGACTCCATGTGTAGTGTACACAATGGATTCATGTATAGTCTGTACAGTGGACACAGAATATGGCTTATACTATGGACTTGGTATAAGGATTCTACTATGTACTTCAAGTATGGCTTATACAGCATGGGTTATACTATGGATTTGGCATCTAGTCTAGACTACACTGTGGATTTGGTGGCTGGTTTATACTATATGGACTACAATGTGTATTTGGTGTATGCTTAATCTGTGGATGTGATGAATAGAATATGACGCATACCTCTCAACTGTACAGATTTTCACAAAATGTCCAGATTTTTGCTTCATATTTTTGATCCGCTTTTCATAAAATTGTGTTTTTCTAGCAAATTAACAGCAAATCATTAAAGACTGAAGTTAGCAAATAATGACCAACATTTAAATTTTAGACTTCATAAGTGCGGATGTAATAAATAGATTATGAACAATCATTCACTGTCCTCATAACTGACAGCAAACATAAGCACTTTTTATGCAAACCATCATTAACATGAAATCAGTGCTGTGTAACTACTTAAATGGACATTGTGTATTTGTGTACTGGCTTTAAGCAGTGCCTGCCTCATCTTCTTATACGTAGGGAGTGCAGTATATTAGATGTGAGTAATCTGTCTTGAGGACATATTCACAGTTATACACTCTTAGTGCCTTCAACCTCATTCAATACACTTCCTGCTGCATCCTTCAAGCACCACTGATTATTTAATGATTTGGTCATATCATGCCTCTACATGGGTCAGAACTGAAATGCATATCAATTAATATGTTTTGCGGACTTGCACTAACCCCAATTCATGTGAGAGTATGAGTTCATAACACATACCAAAGGGTAATTTTGGCAGCTTCTCTTCCAACAATTCCTTGAACAGATCCTGTTAATTCCAAATCTAACACAAGTACAGTACTTGCAGGTCAGTGTAACACATTTCCTGACACAGATTCTCAGAATGAGTCATTTGGAGATGGGAGGCCACAACCCACAGCTCAAAGAATGAAACAGTATGACTCTTTGTACTGTTGCGTTCTGCATACTGTATGCTGAAAGTTAATGTTTGTGGTCTTGTTCCTGTCAGAATCAGTGCTCCCCAAATATATATATAAAGCTCGTAGCGAACCACAGAGGTTTTTTGCAGTTACTGAAGATCAAAAATGTCTCTCTTGCACTTCCAGCTGTATTCCACTAGTTAAAAATGTCACAGCTGAAGTGTCAAATAAACACTATTTTGTGACTTGTTTTAAAATCACAGTCAACAACTTTAAGTTCTATTCCTCTTAAAAGCACCAGTAAACCTGTTTTTTGTACTCTTCTTAGTTCTGTTAATCACCTTTCAGTCCTCCCCCATTTCCTTTCTCAGGCTAGCTGAATGGGATAGTAATAGAGCACTTGTTTCAACATGAAATGATAGTCAGGAATAAGCTGTACAGTTTGGTTCTGTTCCAAGAACCATCACTTGCATATGATGTAATTTTATATTTATTTTATTTGTGTGTGTGTGTGTGTGTGTGTGTGTGTGTGTGTGTGTGTGTGTGTGTGTGTGTGTGCTTGTGTCTATCTATATCTATCTATCTAAATGTGCGTGCGTGCGCACGTGTGTGTGCCTGTGCTCATACACATATGTATATACACTCATGTCTATTCAAACATATGCACGCACCTGCAGTTTTATAATTACACACACATATATTAACATGCATATGGCTTTACTGAAACTGAATGCCACTCCCAATCACTGTCTGAAACTCTCATTTATGCTTCCACCCCCCTCCCTGTGGTTGCTAGCCTTACCATAATCAAACCCAGGTACTGCATTTGAGTGAGATGCTGTAACTTCACTCTTACCACGTGGCTGCCACATCTCACACAGACATGAATTTCACTTTGATCATGAGCGGGTGATCAAGTGAGCTACAAGACACCTGAGTCCCTGGCTGTGAAACAGTAGTGTCGGAGTACCTGAGACTCAGGTGCTTGCAGGTGATCCCATGCATACACATCCATCTGTCTATCTGTCTGTCTTTCTATCTATCTATCTATCTATCTATCTATCTATCTATCTATCTATCTATTTATCTATCTATCAAACAATCTATTGGTTTTTCTGTCTATCTGTTATAGTTTTTGGTGTTACATGTTAAATCTGAAATTAAGGAGGTTGCAGGGAGCACAATTCTGCTGCCTGTCAGGTGCCAGGATCTGCCACATAACACAAGATCTCAGGTCACTCCAGAACAAGTACAAATATGACTGTCATTGTCCATGTTGGTGTGAATGACCTGAGCCGTACCTCCCTGGACTACATGAAAAGAGACATGGAGGAGCTCTCTGATCATGTATTCCAGGCCGGTATGACCCTGACCCTGAGTAGCATCCTGCCCTCACCAAGAATGATACCACGATATAGAGAAAAATTTATCAATTTCAACAATTGGCTAAGCTTCTGGTGTCATTCAAAGGGGATCCAGTGTCTGTCAGCCTGGGATGACATGCTCGACAAGCCACACTGCTTCACTAGAGACGGCTTGCACCTATCACCCTTAGGCTTTTGAATACTGGCAAAGGCTCTTGCCACCCCCATAGTGCTTTTTTTAGGCAAAGCTCAAAAGACAAACCCACCACCGTAAATAGCACAAGTAACAAAAAACTGAGGGTAATGCTACTCAATGCCAGAAGTCTAAACCTCAAAATGCACGCACTTGAGGCACTCCTCAGTATGGAGAAAATCGATATATGTGCAGTAACAGAAACCTGGTTTAAGGCTCCAGAGAGCACCCCAGCACTACCAGGCTACAACTCATACCATACATTTCGGCCACAAAACCTGGACCAAAATAAAAAATGCGGGGGAGTATCCATATTCATCAAGGATACCCACACCTCCAGGTTAGTGGCACAGCACGATGCTTCAGAGATCATCCACAGGCAACTAACAACGGGCAAAACTGCTATGCAAATTATAGCTTGCTACAGATCACTCACCATGTCCCAGCACCCCCACTCCGCATTCCTGGAAACACTAGGAAACATAAAGGTCCTACCAAACACCCTGATATTGGGTGATTTCAATTACCCAAACATTAACTGGGAGAACTACTCAAGTACAAACTCCCTTGCCCAACATTTCCTAGAATTTATAAACTCAAATGCCATGGATCAACTGGTCAACACCCCTAACAGAGGTGACAACATATTGGACCTGGTCATCACCAACATGGGCGACTGGTGTTCCACACCAGAGGTCAACCCCTTGCTGGTTAGATCTGACCATAAACTAATCACTCTGGATATCCACATTCCCTCACCACCCCCGGTCAAAGAAACCACCGTGAAAAACTTTTCAAAAGCAAACTTCACATTACTTAAGACCAAGGTGGGAAGTTTTAAAGCCCCCATGCTAAAGGATAATGCTGTCCAAGCTGCAAAATCCTTTACTAATGTACTCTATGGGCACCTACAAGAATGCATGGATTGTGCTATCCCAAACAAAACCAAGACTTACTCCTCCAAGAAAAGGAAACCAGTTTTGTGGACCCCTGCCATAAACAAGGTATACAATAGAAGGAGGAAACTAGTACAGAAAAGAGTAAAATCCCAAGAAGGGAAGACATCCCTGATCAGTATCAGCAAGAAACTATATTCCCTCATAAAATCATCCAAGGCTAGCTTCAAAAGAAAAATTGCCATGGACTCCAAAGATAACCACAAGGCATTCTTTAGCTATGTCAAGAATCTAGGTGGTAATTCTCAGATCTGCTCAGAGTTAGTGCAGAATGACACAAAATACACTGAACCGACTGATATAGCAAACATCCTGGCAGACAGGTTCAGTGCAAACTTCACCCCCCTCTCACCCCCAAAAGGGACCATAACTATACCAGAAATACCCCTGAAATCACAGACACTCAGGTTAAAATAGCCCTCTCCAAAGCCAAAAACACAGCATCAATGGGCCCGGATGGTGCCTCAGGCTGCGTCCTACACAAGCTCAAAGTCGAACTAACCCCTCACTTAAACACACTGTTCAACCTCTCCACAGGCTATGTACCCATAGATTGGCACACAGCAATGGTTATTCCGCTCCACAAAGATGGAGCCACAACAGACCCCGGGAACTATCACTGTATAAGCCTGACTAGCTTGGTCTGCAAGGCTAAGGAGCACATCATCATGGAACTCATTAACAGAGACATTGGGAACCACCAAACACTGGATCCTACCCAGTTTGGCTTTGTTAATGGCAGATCATGCCTCCTAAACCTGGTGGACTTCTTTGAGACAGTTACCAAGGCTATAAATGAAGGAAAGGTGGTACACACAGCCTAACTAGACCTCGCAAAGGCCTTCGACATCATTCCCCATTCTGGTATTATAGACAAGCTCACCAGCCTGAACCTAAACCCCTACATCACGAGATGGGTTGCCAACTGGCTCACAGACAGAACCCGCATGGTAAGAGTTGCGGGAGCTAGGTCCGACTCTAAACCGGTTACAAGTGGCATTCCCCAGGGTTCAGTCTTAGGATCCCTCCTGTTTGGCATATGCTTTTCAGAGGTACAGGCAAGCACAGGAGGACTATGGCTGACAAGGTTCGCAGACAAATGCAAACTAGGGGCTATGCTTTTCTTTAGGTGGAGCATGTCCAACCCAGAATTGATGGACATGCTCCACCTAAAGAAAAGCATATCCCCTCGAGCCACACACTCTAGAGATCTAAACCTCACCACAACAATAAATAGGACGTGCTCTAGGGATAGATTCCTGTCCCAGAGACTTCCCATGCTTTGGAACAAGATTCCAATCTACATTAGGCAGAACTCCTTGCTAGCACTCTTTAAGAGAAACCTTGACAAGTAGATGGGAAACAGAAAGTTTATCCCAGGGATCACTTCAGTGGCTCTGCTGGACAGAGGCACAGGGAACTCATCTAAGGGGGTGGCGAAAGCCAACACATTCCAGCTAGGCTTATAAATGTCTTTGGGCAGACAGCCTATTACCTACCTATGAACCTATGAACCTATTATATCACAACACAAGTGTTAAATACACTACAGCATTATTAGAAAGCCAGCATCAGTACGGGTGAGGAAAAAACACACAAACCAGTTTTGCCCACCTGGCATCATCAGTATTTTGCCACTTAGTTGCTACTAAGTGGCTAATAAAGATCAAATTTAAAGGTACAATGCACATTACCAGAACATTCCTAAATCCAGAAACCCATCAATGATCGTAAATAGAACTAAAAGATTCCAGTTGAAAAACAAACCTAAATAAAAATAACACACAAATTAACCATCACTATTGAATACAGTGACATTCTAAAAGTACGTGCAACCAAAATTTTTAACTTATAAATATATAGATATACACATATTCACAAATCAAAACATACCCATGTCACCAGGCTACTCTAGACCAGGTTTCTCGATAGCATTTATTAAGAGTCCCTAAGGGACTCCGTCTTTGGAAGTACCCCAATGGATTGGTGGCAGGGTCTCCGGTGTACCTCAAATTAATCACATTGTTCAACAAACAAGGGGTAGAAATGTTTAAAATCCTGAGAAAACATAACCAGTTGAACATTGACAGTTTAATGAGAGAAGCGCAATCTTTGGATACAAAAATCAAAAATTATGCACTATTTTCGGTTCAACAACAACAATATGCTGCCATTTTTACTAGAATCGATTCCGTAGTTACAGATATTCAGAAAAGGAAATGTAAAAAGTTTGATTGTGATCGACATGAATACCAGGAGGGGAAAGCATATCCCCAGCCAATAGGAGGGATCGGAGGGCAGAGCCATGAGTCTAGGGGCGAGAATGAGGTAAATCCTCAGATGAAGGCTGCATATGATGAAATACAAGATGAACCTGCAATCCCTTCAGATCCAGTTCAACCCAGGAGGTCCAAGAGACTCAGGAACCAGAAGCAGAACCAGTTCTCCAATGCAGAAGGAGATTATCATCCACAGACCTGTTTCCAGAGACCCTGGAGTCAAGGGAGGTCCAGGGGAGGCTACACAAGGAGGAATTCCTTTCGCCATTAATCACAGAGTCTTTGGACATTTCAAATATTGTTTACACTACAGGTATTGTTGAAACATTCCATAACAGTCTAGTAAATTCAAGTGGAGATTTTAAAGTATATAATTTTACTGATTATGTATTTGATGGAAACCTACTAGGTTTATTGAGCAAGGGGCAAACATTTGTACCGACTGCACATGCTAAAATTGAAACCTTGCTTATTGAGTTGAAACTTTATCTAAAAAAGTTGAACTTTCAATTATTCAAAGGTTCTGACAATGTTCATTTGGGCAATATTTTGTGAAGGAACTGTACTTCCAATCCTGTTTTGGCTACGCCTTTGATTATTTTTGAAAGATTTGTGAGTTCAACTTTAGGGGTTTGTTGGGACATAAGAGTCATGATGTACATGTTGACAATTTAACTAATGCTGAATTTAGACTTTTGATAGAGCTAATGTCCAACAAGCAACTCAGGGTTATGAAGCTGGACAGGGGGGTAGTCATTATGACAAAAGGGGATTACTTGAACAAAATGTTTATTCATGTTTTTGATGAAAATTTCTATAAACAGATTTCACTAAATTATGTTCATGTTTGTTATGCTAAGATTTGCTTTTTTTGTCAGGACATGCTTGACCAGGGATAAATCTCTACAGATGTTTTTGATTTTTTACAAGTTACATACCCAGTGGTTCTCCCTCTTTTCAGCATCCCCAAAATTCATAAGTCCCTCACAGACCCACCTGTGAGACCTATAGTCAGTGCCAGGACCTCAATTACTCACCCTATGACAGTATATATTGATCAGAAAGTCAAGGCTTTGGTTACCAAATTTTCTCATGTAGTACAAAATTCATGGGACTTTTTGGCTAAACTGAGAAAAGTAAAATATAGTCCAAAATTGGCCTTTGTTACTACAGATGTAGTGAATTTATTTAATGTGATTATGCAGGATATAGGAATGGAGTGGTTTCCCAATTTTATTTACGAATCTGGAGTATTTAGTCAGGATGATATCAATGTGCTTGATGTTTTGTTAGCGATGATACTGAAGAACAACTCTGTGCACCTAGATGGGCAGTTCTTCCAACAAAAGAAAGGTGCAGCGGTGGGCGCTAGTTGCGCCCCTGTTTTTGCAAATATAGTTTTATTACAATGGGAAAAGCGATTTGTATTTAACCAAGTGAATTTTTCAATCTGGCATCTGTATGCCAGGTTTTGGATGACATTTTTATTGCTTGGGATTCTAGTGAATTGGATACCAACAAATTTATTGAATATTTACACTCTACCACATCTTTTTGAAGTTCACTTCTCATTACAGTACTGACAGCATCAGTTATTTGGCTGTTTTGCTTTATAAGGATGACATCAATAAATCAATACAAAGTTCATAAAAGGGCAATATGTGAGGTTAGCCCACATGATATCAGACGACAATCGGTTTCAGTTAGAATGCATTAAGTTAAGAGAGATTTTTGTGGATAGTGGTTACCCCACAGAATTAATTAAGGTTATTTATGAAGAGATTTCAATGAAAATAAATCAGGGGCATATTAAACCTATTTTAGCTGCAAATGAGCATTATATTGAGACTGAAAACCAAAAAATGGATGGATATTCTAGGACATTTATTACTACCTATACAGCTGAATACACTGACATTCAGAAAATTATTAGACACAACTGGAATATTTTTAAAGCTTTTGATGGAATAACTAATATTTTGGGGTCTATATTAGAACACCAAAGTTTCAAAGCTTCGAGTGTTCTAATATCAAACCCTAGTCAGTGAAAATTTAAAACATCAAACATACAGAACAGTGAATTTTTTCCTAGGGAAAAAAATTGCTGTTCTAGAACACATACACACAACACAAGCACACCAAACAAACAGCAATCCACACACATACACCTAAACTCTTACACCTAACCCTACACTAAACTATACATACACGACTAACTATCCACTTACCTTAACCCAAACCCTAACCTTAAGGTCCGTCACTATCGCACAGTCACCTCACCCGCGCCCTAACCCTAACTCAACTACCCCACCCTAACCCTCATGTCCACACAATCACACACTTACCTGACCCACGCCCTAACCCTAACTCACCTAACCCACCCTAACCCTCACGTCTACACAATTGCACACTTACCTGAACTCGACCCGTAACTTTCCACCACAGCGCTGACAATACCAAAGCAGCAGAAATGGACAACCAAATTCTTTCCCTAGGAAAAAATTTGGTTTTCTGTTTCTTCGATATTTTCAGTGTTCACTGAAAACGGGTCGATATTAGAACACTCGAAGTTTTGAAACTTCGGTGTTCTAATATAGACCCATATTTTGGGGGAGGCTGCCAAGTTTGTGCATCAACGTGCCAGGTATATTAAGAATTTGTTAGAAAAAGATGACACTCCCTTTGTTACTGATAGCATGAAAAGAACTGACACGTTTAAATGCGGCACATGCTCACAATACCCATTTGTTCTAGAAAGTACAGAAGTGTTTGTAGGTAATATTCATATTAGGATGAAGTTCCATTGTACTTGCAAAATGGGGGGCATAGTGTATTTAGCTATTTGTAGAAAATGCCCCTTTTTATGTTGGTAAGACTGTACGTCCTTTTAAGGAAATTATATTAAGCATGAGAGACATACCAATTCATTATATTGTCATATTGAAAAATACCCTGAACATGATTTCTTATTTTTTGGTATTGATGTGGTTCAGCAAAACACACTGGGGGGGGGGGGGTCCATGGCATGATTTATGAGAGCGTATGGAATTGTATCGGCAATTAAAGTTAAATGCCACAGTTCCTCTTGGCATAAATTACTCTGTCTCTATAGCTAGTATGCTTAGGTTATTGTCCTATCATGTGTGAATTTATGAACTTTAAATGCACATTTTATTTAATGTGTTTTGTTTTAACACTGAATTTGAGTTTTTAACTTTGTAGACAGTTGTTTGTTATTTAGAGTTATATCCCTTGAAATGGGTGTGTATTTTAGACATGTGATCTGTTGACAGGGTTATTTAAATGTGGGTGTGTGATGCATTTCATGATTCTGAGGAAGTTTTTGTTACAGCCATATGAAAGCGCTCAATCTGGTGGGAATAAAAAGGACTTTTGTTATCTTTACTGTTGGTGGATTCTCTGCAGTACAAGTCTGGAATTCATTAAGTCCCAGTTTAAAAAGTGCCCCCAAATTAATAATCTATAACCTTTCTTTTTAGACAAAATCTTATGTTTTGATGCAACTGATAAAACTCACCAACTACCATGTCAATACTCACAAAAACAAAATGTGCATATTATGCTCCACCATATCTTTCTATAAAGCACTCCTAGAACATTTACAGTTGGTATCATTTAAATGCACAGCTATTCTCTGTTTTAAGGGTCTAGATGTTTGACAAACATAGAAAGCTCCACATTGGCAGACTGCCATATAAATGACCCAATCCATAGTGCAAGTGATCAAATGCCTAATATCAAATACTTACGGGATTTTGACTGAGGTAAATGACTTAGTTCTGGAAACAATTTTACAATTTACAGTTTCCATCAAAAAGTACTTCCAACCGGTCTAATATTTTTATTACATACAGAACCTCTTTTTCTATAAAATGAAAAATGTTACCCCAAAAATAATCCAAAAGTTGTTCAAAAAATAGATAATTTTTCAGGAGGTACTAATATATATTAATCACCTCCTTAATCTTAAAAGTATTAGATCCATAGGTGGTAATAAATCTAGGAATTAATTCTCTTCTGTTATTTCCAATTTTTTCATCAGAAGTACCTTTAAGCAGAAACTCCCTTTGCTGAAACATAACCTTATTAAATTCCTGTCTTACTATTTTATTGCTATAACCTCTGCACACAAATCTCCAGTTTAAATTCATCCTCAGAACTACAAATTTGTCTCAGCCTCAAAAAATGTGGCATGGGTATGTTTTGAAACAAATGTTTAAGATGACAACTCAAAGCTGACAAAAGAGGATTTTTAGAAAATGACATGATAAAGACTGGTTGCCACCATACCATCTATAAGTTTATTAACATTAACATCCAAGTAGTCAATGTTGAATAAATTGATTTTACCACTAAAAATCAAGCCAAATTAATTTGAATTCAAATATTCAATAAACTTCTCCCACTCCTCAATTGAACCATACCAAATACACCAGCAGTCATCCAAGTAACAGTGCCACATATGCAGATATGCTTTAAATGGGTTGTCATCATTATAAATAATCTTAAGTTCAAGGAAACCCATATCTGAATATGTTGGAGCAAAAGCAGCCCCATTGCTGTTCCCTTCATTTGTAAGAACCAGTCAGTTTTATATCGAAATACATTATGCTCAAGTACTTGCTCAAGTAATATTCACAAAAATGCCATCTGTGACTCTGAATACCTTTCTGAATAACTTAACCACTACTTAGCAGTTATTCCTCCCTCATGTGGGATACTGGTATATAATGACTGTACATCTACACAGATAAAAATTTAATGGTAATTGTACATCATCCATGAGCTTAAAAATAAACTAATTTGTGTATTTAATTCTTGCTCAAACCAAATACAAAAGAAATTTCAATTTAGATTACAAATAAACTGACAATGGTTCAGTTAAGGAACCTTTACCAGAGACAGTTGGTCTGCCAGGTGGATTATTCACAGGCTTGTAAATCTTTGGCAGAATGTAAAATCACTGTGGTCTGGGATCCTCCACCATAAGCTGTTGAAACAATGCATCACTAATAATTCCTTCATTTTTAACCTCAGTTAAATGGGTCTACTTTATTTAAACGAAAACGCGTTATGTCAAACACCACTCCATCGACACATGTACATCGAACCACGAAATAATCGAACACACAAAAGGTACAGTTGTGTACCTACCATAAATGTAGATGTTCGAGTGTATTCACTGTTGCAGTCATTACTCTTGGGTTATCCTGCTGGCAGGCTACCCTCAGTCAGCCAGAATTCCAAAGTCCAGGTCCAGCGTCGGTTGCTGTTGCCTCTTCCCTGACGTCAGTGCGCCAGGGGTGTAAAAGATGCAGCCGACGCCATTTTCTTCAGTTTTTCTTGCACCAGATGTCAGGTGCCCCCAAATTGGTAGGCTGAAAAAATATGCCAATAAAAAAGCATGCACAAAAATAACATTTCCTTTATCTACAAGCAAATACACCAAAAAGGTTGTATAGGATAGAGAAGTGCAGATAAGTCCCAGCAAGAGAAGGGGGATGGGTAACCTGGACTGCAACAGTGAAGACGCTCGAACATCTACATTTATGGTAGGTACACAACTGTACTATGTTCATCGTGTTTCACTGTTGCAGTCATTACTCTTGGGTTGAATCCCAAAGCTGAGGATGGGTGGCTGGGCTAAATAGGATTAGGAGAGGCTATGAGGCCCTGCAGAACTGCAGTGGCAAAGCCTGCTCTGGACTTAGAGTAAAGAGGTAAGTGGTAGTGCTTCGTGAAAGTATGCACTGAACTCCAAGTTGCAGCTTCTAAGATATCTTTGGTTGGTACTCCTCTGAAGAAGGCTGCTGAAGTGGCTGCTGCTCTGGTGGAATGAGGCCTAATGCCCTTAGGCACTGATTTGCCATGTTGAAAATAGCAGAAATGGATGCAATGGCCTATCCATTTATAAATAGTCTGTTTTGAGATGGTCTTTCCTTGTGATCCTGCAGCATATGACATTAAAAGTTGCTCAGTCTTTCTGAAATCTTTAGTTCTGTCCAAGTAGAAGCATAACTGCCTGTGTATGTCCAAAGAATGCAGAATTTTCTCACCCTTGTTCTGTGGATTTGGATAAAAGATAGGCAAGTGAATGGTTTGGTTGATGGCCACACTGGATACCACCTTAGGCAGGAATGTAGGGTTTGTCCTCAGAGAAACCCTGTCTGGATGAAAAATGATAAAATGTTTCACAGCCATGAGTGCTTGTAACTCTGAGACTCATCTTGCAGAGGTTATTGCTAGGAGTAGAGCTGTTTTCCAGGATAGGAATTTTATACCTGCTGTTGAAGCTGGCTCGAAAGGAGCCAGTGTGAGTTTTTCCAAAACATAATTGAGGTCCCAGGCCGGAATTGGTGCTCTCCTTGGAGGCCTAATGTTTTTGGCCCCTCTGAGGTACTGCCTTATTAAAGGATGAGAAAAGATAGGTGGTTCCGTATTGTAATGGGCTGAAATGGCAGAGGCATGAATCTTAATAGATGAGAAAGAAAGGTCTTTGTTCAGCATCCCAGGTAAGTATTGTAAAATCTGAGGGATATTTGGTACACACATGTCAATGCCTTGTTCCTGGTTCCAAGCACAGAACCTCTTCCATTTTTCTGCATATGATTTTCTGGTACTGGGCCTCCTGGCCTCCAAGATAACATCCATAGCAGCTTTTGAAAGAGGAGTGTTATGAATGGCTACATTATCCACCATGCTGACAGATTTAAGGTCCTGAGTTGGCTGTGCAGGATCTGATTGTTTTGTTGGGTCAGCAAGTGAGAAGTTTGTGACAATATCCATGCTGGACCTTGAGACAAGCTCTTTAGGACTGGGTACCAGTGCTGGCATGGCTAGTCTGGTGCAATCAGTATCATTTTTGGCTTCTCTTGTCTGACCTTTAGGAGTACCCTGGGAAGGAGAGGCAGTGGAGGAAAGGCATATACTGTTGGATTTTTCCAGCTGAAGGATAGGGCGTCCACTTTCCATGCTTGTTTGTGATAAATCCTTGTGCAAAATCTCTGCAATTGGCAGTTGTGAGGGGAGGCAAACAGATCTATGTCTGGGCATCCCCATTTCCATATTATCATGCTGAGGACTTGTGGATCCAGTTTCCATTTGTGGGGATCCATGAGGTTTCTGCTTAGTTCATCTGCCAGAGTATTTGTTTTTCTTGGCAGGAATTGCGCTTGCAGGTGAATGTGAAAAGCCAATGCTGTATCCCATAAGGTCATTGCTTGTCTGCAGAGGGGGTAGGAATGTGTACCTCCCTGCTTGTTTATGTACCACATGACCATAGTATTGTCTGTCTTTAGCAGTAGCTGTCCTGGATGAAACAGGTCCTTGAAAGCTGTCAGGGCATTTTGAACAGCTAGCATCTCTTTTTGATTAATGTGAAGACGCATCTGGTTTGCAGGCCATGTGCCCTGAATACATTTTCCTGCCATATGGGCCCCCCAGGCATAATCTGATGCATCTGTTGTCAGTGTCTGTCTGGCTGTGGGTAAACTGAATGGCAGACCCTTGTTGTGGTGACAGGCTTCTGCCCACCGTCGAAACTCCTGTTGCAGGCAGGGAATGAGCGCAATTACTGTCTCCAGGCTGTGGTAATGCTGAGTCCAAACACTTTTTAGATACCATTGTAGTTTCCTCATATGCAGTCTGGCATATGGAATTAGCAGAATGCAGGATGCCATGAAACACAAGGCCTGCAGGATTTTCCTTGCAGATAAGTGGGTTTTTGTTGCCAATTTCTTGAAGTAAGAACTCAGTTGCTTTTGTTTGTCTGGCATGAGATAAGCCATCTGGGCAGTTGTATTTAAGCTTGCACCCAGGAATATTATGTCTTGAGAGGGCACTAGTTTTGATTTCTTTTCGTTTACTGTGTACCCTAGGCCAGTTAGTAATCTTTTTACAAACGCCAGATACTTTAGAAGAATGTCTTTGTTCTCTGCTTGAATTAGGCAGTCGTCCAAGTAGGGATATATCTGAATTCCTCTTTGTCTGCAAAATGCAATTACTGGTGCCAGGCATTTTGTGAAGACCCTGGGCGCAGTAGATAAGCCAAAGGGCAATGCAGAGAATTGGTAATGCATTGAGCCAGCTATGAATCTGAGGTATCTTCTGCAAGATTGTCTGATTGGGACATGCAGGTATGCCTCTTTTAGGTCCAAAGTTACGACCCAAGCCTTCTTGCCCAGCATGGGCAGTAGCTGCTGTAGAGTCAACATCTTGCATTTTGGAACTTCCAGAAACGTATTTAGTATAGACAGGTCCAGAATTGGTCTCCAGGTTCTGTCCTTTCTGGGTACTAGGAAAAGTCTGGAGTAAAATCCTTGCCCCTGCTCTTGTTGTGGTACTTGCTGAATGGCCCTCATGTCCATGAGGGGTGTAATAAGTTTTTGAGCCTCTGCCCATTGATTGTGTGGCAGGTCTGGCATACCTTTTGGCTTTGGTAGAGTGTGAAAATGGAACCTGTAGCCTTGGGACACTATGTTCAGGACTCATTTGTCTTGGGTAATCATTTGCCAATTTGATGAAAAAAGTGCTACTTTTCCCCCTAAGGGGGCTGCCAAAAGAAAAGTGCTTGGATCTGGCAGAGGAAAGTCATTGGGACTGTTTCCTGTAAGGTTGTGATTTGTCTTCTCCGCTTTTGGAGGTAGGAGCACTCCATTGTTTAGGCCTGTATGAGCCTTGGGGCTGAGATCTGCCTCTGGGACACCTGTATCTGCCTCTTTGTGGTCTGTCTGACACTGGAAAGGACCAATTTTTAGAAGTCCAGTTCCTGCTAAACCTGGGTGGCTGTACCTGTAAGAAATCCTTGACTGTCTGCATGGATTTTGCTTTATCCTTCATTTTTTTCTAAACTTCTTCTGCTTTAGTACCAAACAAAGTATCATGCTGCAATGGTGCATCTAATAATTTTGCTTTAACATGATCAGGCAGATTCTGTTCCTTTAACCAAGCATGCCTTCTAATAACAGAACCTGTAACAGCGGCCCTGCAGGAGGCCTCCAGTGAATCATAACCACATTGCAAAGTATGCTTTCCCACTTGTTCAGCTGCATGCAATAAATCCTGCAATTCCTTGTTCTCTGAACATTCAGTATTTGTCAACAATTTCTATTTAAGCAGAGACATTAAATGTTGCTGATATTTAAGCATATGAAACTGACAATTTAAAGCCCTTACAGCCAAGGTAGCAGAAATGTAGACTTTTCCCCCCCATCTGTCTAGAGCCCTAAAATCCCTATTAGAGGGGACAGGGTTTTTTTGCAGTGGAAGCTTTAACCCCATTGGGACCCTGAGATATAGTTTCTGGGTCAGCAGCAGGGTTTTTATATAGGAATTTATGAGAATCTGGAACCCTGTAGTATCTGTCTGGCTTAGCAGGTGCAGGGGGTAGAGAGTCAGGGGACAGGTCGGACTCTGAAAATGCATCATCTATAATGTCTAACACAGGAGAAATAGCAAGGGGTCTGCACTGAGGAAGTAGCAGAAAGTCTCTGAGCCTTTTCTTAGATTCAGAATAATCTTGGCTCTCCCAGTGGAAATGCTCCCTCATGGTATGCAGGGTTTCCCCAAAAGAATAATCCTCAGGAGGAGAGGCTGAAGGAATGGATTCTTCAGCATCAGAATCCTCATAGGGAAGCATGGAGTAATCTTGTTCAGAAGAGGAATCAGAGGAAATAGAGACCTGATCAGAAGAATCATACTCTGTCTCTTGCCTAGGCCTCTTATCAGGAGGGGATGGAAGCCCCTGATCAAAGTAATTAGGTCTTCGGCCATTTTGAGCATCTATTTTTTAGGCATGGTAGTCTGAGTAGGAGAATTCTGTTCTTGTTTCTTTGTCTTTAGAGCTGCTTTAGTCTTTGTCTTTGAAGCTGAAGATGGCTTAATGTATAGTTGTGTAGGTCTGAAGACCCTCAGAAGCTGATGCCTGCTCAGCGGCTCCGGACCCATCTGAGGGAATGATTTCTGAGTGTCCAATACCTTCAGTATCTAGAGGCCCAGTCAGCTCCACGTGAGAGTTGGAAGTGGCCTGTGGCTCTGAGGTAGCAGACGCCAGGGGCTGCGAAAGTGCCTCACTGAGAACTGGTGAACTGGTGACTGGCCTAGCAGAGGCCTCGTCGTCGGTTCTGGACCTCGGATGCCTATCCTTTTCCTTGTCCTTGCGTTTTTTGTAAACTCCGGTTGTCGGCTGGTCCAATGGCATTATATAATTAACTCTTCGGCCAAAGTAATGAAATGCAAAATCAAACCGATGCTTAATAGTGCATTGGTTAAATCTAGCACAAAACCGACAGCTAGCAACATTGTGATCAGGGCCTAGGCAAGGAATACAGTAAGAGTGAAAATCCTTATGAGGTATTTGCTTCCCACAAGAAATACAATTGTTAACTTTTTCTGACATCGGTCTGGAGCAAGAAAAAAGTTTCCTCAACGGGGTACTTAGCTTTAATGAAGACTTCGGTTCTGAAATTCGGATTTGAAAATCTCACGAGTCGGCCGGCTGGCACTTGCGAACTGCTTTTGCTTTGGGCACCGCGCGGCAAGAAAGACTGAAGAAAATGGCGTCGACTGCATCTTTTATACCCCTGGCACACTGACTTCAGGGAAGAGGCGACAGCAACCGACGCTGGACCTAGACTTTGGAATTCTGGCCGACTGAGGGTAGCCTGCCAGCAGGATAACCCAAGAGTAATGACTGCAACAGTGAAACATGATGAACATGCACGAAACATAAAATACCGAATTGTCATACTCGGCCAACCCCACCGCCCAAAACACACTACCCACCCAAACAAAATAAATAAACCACAAACATACACCAACCAAAACTCTACTTCTAACCCTACACTAAACCCCACATACACCACTATCTATGCACTCTCCTTAACTCCTCTCTAATCCTAAGGTCCGTAACTATAGCACACACCCTATGGAGCTATAGCCAAACAAAATAAATAAACCACACAAATACACTAACCAAACCCCTACCTCAAACCCTACACTAAACGTTAAATACATTACCTATCTATGCACTTACCTTAACCCGCGCCCTAATCCTAACCTTAATGTCTGTAACTATCGCACACTTACCTTACGGATCTGTAGCTCAGATGGGCCAACCAAAACACTTCCACATTTCAAATTTCACTGTAAATTCATGGTTTTGTGCGTTCGATTATTTTGTGGTTTGATGTACATGTGTCGATGGAGTGGTGTTCGACGTAACGTTTCGATTAAATAAAGTAGACCCAGTTAAATATCTATCTTTGTAGGATTTGAACTCCAAAGTGGGGTCATATGGCAATCTACAATATGATACAACATCATTTAACTATGTACTTCATTGCCATAATCCAATGAATCCCAAATAACAACAGCACCCCCTTTATCAGCCTTGACTAGAATAAACTCATCCTTGTCTTTCAAATTAATTAACGCAGTCTATTGCCTTTTGCACAAATTGTTGGTAAAATTTCTAAATATATCACTGTGACCAAGATGTAAATCACAAATCACCTGCTGTTCAATCATTTTGACAGCAGGATGGTAGGGTGGCTAAAACATGGATTTTTTTAAACTTAAAGGAACTATCAAAGACATCACCCTCTTCATGCCTCTGACTATAAAATATTTTAAATTCAGAAGCCTACAAAATCTTTTAATATCTATTACAATTGAATACTGTGAGGTATAAAAAGGATAAAACCCAAACCTTTAAGAAGTAAATTCAATTCATCACAGGAAAAGTTTCTAGAAGACAAATTCACCACAAGTTGATTCTCATCAGTTCCGTTCTCAACTGTAGTACAACTATTAGAGCCAATATTTATTTTTTCATCAACATCTCAAATACCTCTTCCACAGACTCTTGTCTTATGTTTCCTGCCCCCTCTTCTAAAGGGCCTCTCAATCTTTTATTAACAGGTGAATTAACTTCTAACACCTGTATCAGTCTCAGAGTCTGTATAGTTCGATGAAAACTCTGAGGCACTTGAATCTGCGTTAACCAATGTGACTTCTTTGTGGTGGATCTCACTCTTCTCATTTTGGGTCTCCCCTTGTCTTTATCAGAAAAATGAACTACTCTTTTCACCTTACACCATGTATACATTGTGTCATTCTTATCATCCTTCATATCTCTTTGGTATTTTCTCAGTTTTCTGTCACATCATTCAGATTCGTGTTTTTCAACCTCCTTTAATATTTGGTACTGTATCCACTAAATGATTTGTATTTCTGCACATTCACATAATTAAAATTCCATATTTCATTAAGATCTTCTAATTGATGTTCATAATAGTCAGTTAAGTTAATAAACATTTTAGAAGCAGTAAATTGAACCATCACTTCACCACAAACTCCTTGTTCTCCACACCAACCCCGAGCTCCACATAAACTTGTATACATACAAAAACATACATATATCTATATGTATATATAGACATATATATATATATATATATATATATATATATATATATATATATTTATATAAAATTAATATAAATTAACGATATGTACAAAGTGGCCACTCCCTGGTCTCCACTTTCTGTTGAATGTTGAGCCAAGTTCATTGACCATATTTTAGTCAATGCTGCTGTGTTTTTCTGTGCCTACCTTGCAGATGACAGATGTTCTCTGCAATTGCTTTTCTCACTGAATCCTTTGGACTCCCACCCAGACCATGACCTCCACGTGTAGCCTGTTATCTTCATGCTCACTTTGCTGCTTTGTCTCCACGTTTTAGTGTCACTTACACTCTGTCATCTTTTTGTGATTATAGTTCTTATGCAAAATTAACTGTTTAATGTTATTGCCTAACTTTGTATTGATTTTGCAGCTAACTGTTAACAGTACAGGATGGGGATATCTGTGGATGATCCGTGAAACTCACTGTTAGGCTGTGACACATTTAATAAATGAAACTGCCAACTGTGGTGCCAAACAAGTAGCACAACAATTTACTTTCCCGATCTAATGAAACTGGGGACACTTTCTTGATCATATCCAGTTACAAAATGCAAGTAAAATATTGACCCATACATTGTTTTTCTGCTGCTAATCTGTAGAACTTTTGAATGAAAAGTCATATTTTCCCATCAAGTGGAATGACTGTGCATTGTTTCCCAGGCTTTACTTGTGTCTGTGTTTTTGTGTGTCACTGTTACTTAGCCACCTACTCCTATTATGACAAAACAAGATCTGTTACTGCTTCATTAATTATGTTATTTACCATGACATGTCAATGTTTTCACCTAACAAATCCTTCTGTGATTGTGCAATGTCATCTTCAGTCTTTCTATAGCTCAGTGTGAACATACACTGATTGAGGAAGCAGGCATGCCCTGTTTTTCTGATTCCAGTTGCACCATAACCGATGAAGTCATCCTGCACAAATCTTGTTAACTGTCATTCCTTCTCCTAATGGGAAATATAAAATTAATATAACTGGATCAGGCTCAGAGGAGAAGGCCATTTTGTACAGACTCAGCATGTATGCCATTGGTTAACAGTGCATTTTTCTGAGTCCACTTAAACTGATGGAAATGAACATTATGCACTTACTGTAATGGCAGATCTAGTAAAAGCAATATGCAGAACTGTATTCCACAGGCATTAGAGGACTGCTCATCACTTAAGCTTTCAGGGTGCCATTTCCCTCCGTCAATCCTTCCTGTAGATCTCATGTTCTTCTGTGGAACATAAGTATACCCTTAGCTGGTTTTGTAGTAGATAAAACTAACCCCAGAAAAGGAAGAAGAGGAGAGGAGGGAGATCAGGCCACCTAGATTGCAGTCAATTTACTTGTTGTTGATCTGCTAAGTACATGTAGCCTGGACTGCACACCCTACAGTCCAGGCCCACAGAGGGGGATGATTGGGTGGAAAGGTGTTACAATGCATAGCATTCATATTTGTTTAGTGGTCCTTCTTTGGTAACATATAAGACAGAGTCTGCAGCTGTCCTACCAAGGCAATTCTGGTCATGAAAACATCCCTTTGAAAATAGTACTCCTAATTTATGTCTTTGATCAGGATTTGATGTTTATAGTTGTATTGTAAAGATGTCAAGGCTGAACCATTTGGCTATTGTGGAAATAATGCTGTGCAAGTGGCTATTTCTCTAGTAGAATGAATTCTGGAGGAGAGGGTAGCATCTTGTCAACAAAGAATACTAAAATTTAATGCAGTCTGATAACCACCTGTACAGAAAGTCCTTTCCATTGTGGGGCATAAAGAAATAAATAGCTGATCACTATTTCTAATGCCTTATTTTCTGTTTAGGTAGAATTTCATCTCAATATTCTGTGGCATTCATGCAACACAGGAGATACTCTATCGTGTTTATACAAGAGGGAACAACGACTAGATGATTAATTGATTAGTTCAAATCAGTCTTTCTTGCTATTTTGGCCATGATGGATGGAGTACCCTCCTCTCTCAGTAAGCACTTCTAAGATACAATAAAGTCCCTAAAATATAACAGGTCCTTGAATGGAGATCTTACAAAGAAGGTACCCTTGAAAAATACTTTGCTTTATCTAAACACAGTGAAAGATGTAACCTGGGTATCTATGTAAATGTTTGTAGCTTTATGGGTGGACTAAGCTCCTCATCATAAAATTCTGCCAGGTACAGCAGAATCCTCTCATGTGGGGATGACCAGGGATTTAGTCCATTCTGAATTTCCCAGTGAGTGAAGTGCTTCCATTTGTTCTTGCAGTTTTCCTTGGTAGAGAGTTTTGTGTGAAGAAGTCACAATTTCAATGACTTTTAGAGGAATAATGTGGGTCATTGGCCATGTAGAGGTTTAGAGATGTCATTATAACACCTTTATGGCACTAGTATCCAGGTGAGGTTTCCTCTAAGGGGTAAGTTAATAACCCATGGAATGGAACTGCTCTGAGGTACTCATTGAGGGTGTGTGTGTGGAGGCAGCAGTGAGAACCATACCTAGTCTGGTAAAAAGGGGATAAACAAAATCAATTTAGAGAGTTGTTTTTTTGCTTTTTGGATGGACTTACTCACCAGGTGTCATTGGGGAAAGCATAAAGAATACTTTGAGGACATATCTCGACTAGGGGTATCTTTTCTGTCTGGCTTGCTATTGTGGTAAGAGAAAAAATCTGTTGACCATTCTTATTGATGGAGTAGTGAACAGATCCAGCACAGGGTGCCCCATCTGAGGATCAGTCTGCTGGCAGTCTTCTGCTCAACTGACAATTCATAAGGGACAATAAGATATGTGCTCAGAGATTCTGTCAAAGTGCTGCTTTCCCAAGAAATTTGTAGTGCAGTAAGGAAGAGGTCATGGGTGACCATGTGTTAGAGCTTCTTGCCAAGTTGGAAGGAATAAGTACCCTTTTATTTTTGGAAGTGTGATGATAGGAGGTACTGCCAGCCATGCCAGGAGAAATAGGGCAGTGGATTTGTAACATATGGTAGCACAGCTAGCTGGAATTTTGTAAACAATTATATGTCATTTGTATATCAAACTGATTTGTACAGATGCTTGTGCTGAAAATGTATCTGTGAGGTTTGCTTGCATTAAAATGTATCAACAGTGCTCCCTGCTGGAAGGAAAAGAAATGTACATGCATTATTGTAACTGTTTAACTGTATACATTATAACAACATATACTGGAAGTGATGAGGTTAATATTAATTTACCTGACTTTGCAAAATATTCTCGAAATTAAATTACTTTATGCGTTAAGCCATAAAAATGTTATCCCGCAGTTATGAATGGAGACAGAGATGCAATGTCTGTGTTAGAGAATAGTTGCTAGCTCCTGTAGGAAGAGTGAAATGGCTTTATGGTTTTATGACATCCAGCAGCTGCACCACATCTGAACAAAGCTCTGTCTGTGTGTATTGTAGCAAATAGGTGCTACACCCTGGTAGCTTCTAGTGATGGCAGATACTGCAGGAAATAGAGTCAGATGACCAGATGTATGTGATGTCATTCTGTGTAAAAATAAGGTTTTGATATTAGAGGAGACTGAACTCTTGGCAGCATTTTGTTTTCTGTCTTGGATCTGACAACAAGGACCATTCACCCATCTTGCCTTGCTCTATTCAGTAAGTAGGAACAGTAATTCTTTTAGTAAATCAGGAATAGATAGTTAGACTAGCTAAATACTGTTTTTCTATAACTGTGTGAAACTTTCCATCTGTGTTATTTTTAATACTTCCTGTGGCTTAAACTCTGGTGTTTACTTTAAATAGATATTTAGCATTTTCTTGTTCTTTTATTATTTATTAGTAAATAAATTTAAACTTTTCATTATGGCTGGTCCTTTTTAGAATTAGGATTTGCACATATTTATTTGGTTATAACTCTGGCCACTCTTGAAAGCCTTGCTGTTAGGTCAACATTACCATTTCTATTAATATTAACTTTACTCAGCATAATTGGATACCCTTTTAAGATCCTTATAGTAAATGACTTTTGGCAGTGAATCTGCCTTATAGTCTGAGCAAAGTTGGTAGAGTGGGTAATCTGTGCCAGCTTTTCCCAGGTGCGTATGCGTATGAACATTAATTCTCAAAGGGTGTGTGTGTCAGCTACTTGGGGCAGGGACATGAAGCACTAGTTTTACAATGTCAGTGGGGAGTCTTACTGGGGACCTGGGGAGAGACAGACACCGGGCTGAGTGTGTGCTCTGTGTGCCCTTATAGGAAATTGTGCTCGATGCAGAGAGGTCTGCACCTACAAATACTTGTATCTATTTGTATTCCAAGTGAACGTTCCTCTCCAATGTCAGTGGTGAGGATTCAGGCTCCTTGATTACTAGCCCAGCGTGGGGACATCACAGGACATACCAGTTGACTATAGTGTTGGGTGTGAATGACCACCACAATGACCCTGTGGAATCTAGTCCAAGACAGCTTGCATGGTGAGCTGTACTACTTAGAGCTCCAACACTGTGATGTGAATTTATGACTCCTGGGTGACTACAAGCCCTGCATTATCTGGGCCAAGAAGTGCCTCATCCTAGGACAATTTCATCCATGATAATGATGGAGAGGAGCAGAGGCATTTTGAAGGGTGATGCCCTTACTCAAATCAAGCATATGTAGCCACCTCTGGAAGTATATCTTACAAAAGTCTATGATAAATATGTATTACAATGTTATCTGGTTGTGCTGATTCCACTGGAACCATAAGAATCACTGCAGAGGCCTCATGTAGAAACAAGTGTGGGGCATCATAGAAATTGTGGATGCCATATATCCTAGTACCTTGAGATACTCGTAGTTGGCTTGTAGTCACCTCAAGGGTCCATATTAGGACCTCTCCTATTCTCAATTTTCATCAATGGCCTTCACTTACTAATCCCTCAAGCTACATGTATACAATATGTAGATGATTCTACACTTATATGCTCAGCCACATCTAGATCTGAACTGCAGTCCCTAACCCAAAAGGTGTTTAATACAGAAGAACAATGGTTTACACAGCACTGCCTCCTCTTGAACCCCCAAAAAACTAAACTCTTGCTTTTTACCCCTACAAGGAAGTCCTCTCCAATAGATTTCACAGTAATATTCAATAATGGGATTATCATATCTCCAGATCCAACTACCAAACTACAAGGAATAACTATTGACAACAACCATAACTTAGACACCCATATCAACAATACACTAAAAACTGTTAATAAAAAACTAGGCTCGCTCTACAGGATCAAACCCTTCCTTTCTCTAGCAGCTAAAATAACTATTGCTCACACTCATCTAATCTCAACACTCCTCTATGCCTCGCCCATATATACTAATCTATTAAAGAGTAACCTCAACAAAATGGAAAACTCCTACAATAATATTGCCAGATTTGCCACAGGCAATCCATTTAGAACCCACCATTGTTATAATCTAAAGCAGCTACGATGGCTTGAGCTACATAATCAGCTTAAATTTCACCAACTGACTATTGCCCACAAGACCCTTTACCAACCTTCCAATACTCCAGTACTTTCTACCCTCATTATCCCCTACAAAAATCTTAAAAACCTTACATTCATCACATAAACTTCTAATAAATATATGTAAATCCAGCAACATGGCTGGCAACTCTCTGTTCTCCAATACTGTTGGAAAATCCTGGAACCTACTTCCCGGTGAACTTTCACCACTGTCCTCTATATCACTTTTCAAAAACAAACTGAAACTTTTCCTTAGAACACAGTGGTTATGCCCCTGTACTAACCCTTACTAACTTGCTCTTCTTACTAGGCTCTACTTAGCCACTACTTCTCAGTATCAAGTCCTATTTTCCTTGATAACAAAGACAACTTTATCTTCTAGATAATGCTGTTTGTATTGACATCTTCTGTGGATACTTACATATGTTATAATTTTGTTAGATAGTTATACAATGGGCTGCCATCATTGTTAAATTATGTATTGTACCTGCATTGTATTATTAAATTTGTGTTCTCGGAGCTTATCTCCCCGGGTCTCTACTGAAAATAGACATATAAAATAAAACGAACACTCAAAAACTATGTAAAAACAAATAAATCCAGGCGACTATTGCATCCACACACAAGTTTAATTTTGAAGCGCTTTTCATCTGCTACTACGCAGACTTCATCAGAAAATACAAATACCATTACACAACCTCAATTAAATACTGTGATCACCAAAAAAAACGGGATAATTAAGCAATCAACAAATAGAGGAGAACAATCTAAAAACCATTCAAGCAAGTCGACTGTAAACATCTCTAACTCATAAAAGAAAACATAAATAACACATGTTAAAAATACCAAAATACAAACAAAAAATAAAATAAATTTACTCAAACACTATCTTACTAAAAAACACTGCAATTCGAAAGCTAATAACACTTTCATTAACTAAAATACTAGCCTGTTGTTGCACAGTTAATTATACTAGACTAAACAGTTAGATTCTTAATTCAAAGTTACCTCTCTAAGCTCCTCGGTTTTAGGATACTGCTGATTGAACATGCTTCATTCAATCCAGGAACATTCAAGCATCCAGTTTTATTTGCCATTTAATAAATGGAATTAAACACTCAGAGACAATGTAAGTCATAGGAGTTCCTCACATGTTGAGGCAGAAAGGATCTGATCACCGAGGTGTGAGAAGGGATTGCCCATAACAGCTGCTGTTAAGCTGCTACAACCTCCATATACTTGGAGGACATTGGGAGAAGGGGGGATCAGGGGGTGGATTTAACAGAAGAAAAGAATTTTGAACTGGAAGTGATTGGCTCCTATCCTGAATAACAGGTACCTCCTGGTATTCTTGGTGATTTCAATGTGCAAGTAGATGTCCTGTAGTTCCAAAGAGTGCATCCAGTCTCCTGATGACTGACAAGAATTAGAGTTTGTACTGAGAACATACAGAATTTGAGTTTGTCAATATAATGATTTAGACCACTGAGGTCCAGGATGAGTAGAAGTCATTTTTTTTAGTACCAAAAACTAATCTTTAGTAGTGGTAGTATTGATCTCTCTGATATGTTGGGAACTCTTGGATGGCTTTTTTTGTACAATGTTGTTTACCTCCTGCCCTGATGCACACTTATGATGGATGGGGCATTTGGCAAGAGCTTTAGAGATGGGGGGTATGTTTTTAAGTGGAATTTTATAGTCTCAGGATATTGTGCCTTGGACATACTTGTCGTGTGTGATGTTTGACAATGGCTACAGGTGGAGTAACAACAAGCACTAAACTACCTAAAAAGGGGAGCAGTCAAGGAATGGTCAATGAATATTGCTGTGTACCCTGGGGCGGACCACAAACTCACTGATGCTGACAGAACCTTCTTCCTCTGCATTGGGAGGGGAGGTAATTTAGAAGCTACTTTATTGCTAACCCCTTCCTGTACTTTCCTGTGGCAAGGCTGCAGCCCTACTGTAATCTCAGCCAACACTGTCTCTTCTGCAGCTTCTTAAAAGGCTACTGGTGAGGCTTGTACTTCATCCATGCAGCTATGATGGGTTTTCTCTGAGCTTCCATATCCTTGAGGTATTTACCAACCTTGTCACTAAACAAGAGAAGTTGTGTAAATGAAGAGGTTAGAATGGCTGAAAAGCCCACTTTGGTGTCCTTTGCATGTCTGTTAGCCTGAGCCAGGCATACTGGCATGCCACTATGCCTACTCCCACCGCTCTGGCTGAACGCTCTTCCCTGATAATAATGATGTAGAGCATGTAGCTCATGACATTCATGAAGCTAGTTATCTGGGCTCTTAGTTTCTCCTTTTGATGCAAGACAGTAACTCTTCTACTTCATGAAGCATTTCATCTGAAAACTGTCTTAGAAGTACAAAACATGGCTCATCAAGAACAGGCTGGAGTATAAAATACACTTCTTGAAGTGGTTCATCTTCCTGTTCCCCTTGTCTGGAGGGTGGACATCAGGGTTCTTGGGGTTTGGTACCATTTTTAGAGCTGTTGTAGAGGCAGTAAGGCCTGGGTTGTTATGGTCTCTGACCAGAGTGCTCATGTTATGGTTGGGTGAAAATTTCTGGCAGGCTTTTTGGAGATTGAGGCTAAACTGTCTGGATTACCCCAGGTTGCTTCAATAGTATCTTTGAACATGTCCACCAAGGCTGTGACCATCCAAGAAAACTAGAGGGTGTATCTACATATCTGCTGCTACATCTTCTGCAGTGACTGGATGTGGTCCACTAGTCAGCCTCTATTCTTTTGCATAAAATAGAAAAATATGCTGAATTTGGGGTCATCTGAAGGTGACTTGTGAGAAGTCAGTCTTGCTTTTCATTCAATTATGTTACTAGAGACTCCGAAGGGGGACTTTATGTATTTGTTTTCTGAGAGGTCTTCTGAGGTCTTTGGGGAATGTTTTGAAGATTCTAATATTTTGTCGAGCTCGTGTTAATGTGGAGCTGTTCTCCGTTTAATTATGTGAATGTGCATAGTACTCAGTTGTCCAGAATTTTGCAGAATGTCCAGATTTTTGCCTGATATTTTTTGTATTTTCTTTGTAAAATTTGTTGTTTTCTGACAGGATTACAGTCATTAAATATAAACAGACATTTAAATTACAGACATCCTTCACAGTTATTGATAAGAACAATATTTAAAATTTGTCCCTGATTTTGGTCATTTGTCCCCCTTTATTTTTGGCTTTATTCAGAATTATTGCAGTAAGAGGTTGAGAGGTATGAAACTATGCTATACAGTGAAAAATGTAGTTTTTAAGGCAGTACATGACTGTTTGGCTGTAACTTCAAGTTGAACATTTTTTGCTCATGATTTGATTCATAATAGAATTAAAGAAAGTAAGAGCCAGAGAGCACCAGTTCTAAAATCTTTGCCTAGCAATTTATGTGACTGATTGACTGCACTGTTTCATTAAAATAAGACTGTGCCCAGTATATGTGTATAGAACTAATTTGTATGATACGACCTGGTAGAAAATAAAAAAAAAACACAAATTCAGACAGGAAAGTTAAGAAAAATCTTTTAAGTTGTGTGCATGCATGCATGTGTGTGTGTGTGTGTGTGTGTGTGTGTGTGTGTGTGTGTGTGTGTGTGTGTGTGTGTGTTTATTTGTTTGTTTGCATGGTGTGTGTGTGTGTGTGTGTGTGTGTGTGTGTGTGTGTGTGTGTGTGTGTGTATGTGTGTGTGTTTGTTTATTTGTTTGTTTGCGTGGAGTCCATGTATTTCTCATATAAGGGACTGCAATCCACATCCCTGTTACAATCCTTTAAGTTGCAGATATTTCACTGAGAAAGAACTGCATCATCTCTGGTTTTAATAAATCTGCCATTATTGCTTGTTCTGTTAAATGAGTGTTATGAAATGATCCAAGAACAAACAGTTCTACTGAACAGACCTACTACATGTTAGTGCCAGTTTTTCTCCATGCTGATGACTCCCGTAGTTAGGAAAGTGCTTAAAAATTATATGTATCTTTTCATAAACATTTATGAAGCAACAATAAAATTGTGTAACAGCTAATAAGCCATAGATATGAAACAATTTCCTTGTAGAGCCCAAGAGTTGTAGAACAAGACCAGAACTCAAGGTAAGGCATCATTTGGTACAATATCAAATACATACAAGAATAAATAAATAAATAAATAAATAAATAAAATAAAAAATGAACAAGCACAGGAATCTGTTTAGTTATAACCTCAATAAAGGCGTGTTGCTTTGGGACACCACTTGGGTTTCATGATTTTTGGAAATTATTGTGACTGAGCTCATCAACATAGTTTTAAGACCACTAGTTTCTCTGTTTTTTTATTTGGTGCAATATCCTTACTTGGTATGTCAACTATTTACTTCAGTCTGTGATCATGCACTTGTCTTTTATTTCCTGCACAGTAACTCTAGTATCCTGCTCAGTATTAGAAGTTGTGCTTCCCTTGGCGAGTATAAAAATGTATCATTTTAGTAACCCTTCTTTCAGCTCCTTCATCTCATGCATGGATATTAGTCTCCTTTAATGGCTATAAAACAGCAAGGCATGTCAGAAGACTTGGTGACTGCTTCCAAACAGCTTCCAAATGGATAAGTTATGAGCGTTTAACTTGAGATCTGTGAGCCGTTTCCTCCCTTTAAAAATGATTGGTCTCGCTTGCTTGTACAAACTGTTCACTGCCAATGACATGCAAAGATGGTTTTGTGAATTCCTTTTATTTTCTTCCCTAACATCTGGTTTGGAGACATAGATTCCTTTAAAGAGTTTGGTGATTCAGATATTTACATCCTGAAAACAGACTTTAAAAAGATGTGCTGCTGATCTAAGCTTGACGATGCTTTTTTGCTCTCTTCAGCAGGCCACTGTTTACACAATGTCTTGAGTTTACTCTAGGGAAATTTTCCTCAAGAGTTCAGCCAAAATTCGTGGATCAGCAACAGTCTGCCTCATGCGTCTGTTGCCCAATTCTGTGACTGTTTTTACTTGTTGAACATCACAATGACAGATATGTCCTGTTAACCTAAAACACCTTGTAATAATGTATGTGATGTTGTAGCAAAAGTACTTTGCAATGTTCTCTGGCAACTTAATTCATTTATATGAGGTAAGACTAAAGAAAAAAAGTCACAATGGCCACTGCCCTCTCCTGTCACACCTTTAAAAAAAGTTACTAAAATCTCAAACAAGACATACAAGTAAGAGGAAGAGAAAATCTGGAATGCAGGAGAGAAAATGAGAGAGAGAGAGAGAGAGAGAGAGAGAGAGAGAGAGAGAGACACATTTAGGGCCTTGCTTTACTGCCATCGTCTAGCTACCATTTTTGGACTACAGCATTAATTATACAGTATCTCAGATTTGTAATTTGCCTTTATGCTGTTATGTAGATGCTTGACTGGGGCTACTGTTACACTTCAATTATTCAGTGCTGGACAGGCTCTGACAATTTACTCCTGAACTAAGATAATTGCAGCATGTGAAACCTACATGCAGATCAACTAATGTTTACAGTTTATATAGCTGTCTCAGCTGCCAGTGTGGCCCTGAAGTTATAACACATCTTTTAGAAGTTAGACTTTAAGATTCAGCTGTGTCAGCTGGATATCTCTGTCTGACAACTCTTCATGTATTTTTCTTTGCCCAAAGACAGCAGTCATTCTGCAAAGGATTCTAGAAATTGTTGACTATATAGCCACTTAGTTGGCGAGGATTCACAAAACTCTTACTTATGAGTTTAAAAGTCATGTGGGCAGGAAGCACATTTTTGTGGTACAGTGTTTTACAAGCTGAGCCTCTAGGCTTAAATAAATGGGCAGTGTAGCCTTTCTAAGCACATAGAATGCCGATGAAAAGGACAGTTGGGATTGAACAATGCATATGTCATATAAGACTGATTTGGTTGATTGATTGTGTGATTAAGTGACTGGTTGATTTATTGATTCTCATTTAACTGAAATAAAACACTGATCTAGCTATACCATTTTCGGGTTTAGCCTGGGGAATGACAATACAAAAACAAGGCCATCAGTCACTTTGTGCTTTGTACCATTTGGGAATGACTATCGTAATTCAATGTGGAAAACAGACCCCCAGACCTGTCTGACTCTGTCTTATTTAGAGGAATGATACATGGGTGCTTGACCATCAGATCACTCGTCAGGAAAGTTCTGGCATTGAAGTAAGATGGTTGAGTGTCCTTCCAGATTCTTTAGTGGAATGACAGACTGGTAAAGGGGTAAAATATTACAACAAAATGCATCTGTTTAATAGGGCTGAATATATATGGGTCATATCTGCCACAAACGATGGCATCCATACAGTTATTGTTACATAATTTGATTCTGTTTAAGTAAGTTACTGAAGAAACAAGACATTCATCTTTACCATTTGTCAGGCTTTTGCACTGCAAGAGGGAATATAATAAAAGTATCTGTCACCTCCCTGTTAAACCATACATGACTAATAAAACATGAAACAGTAGCAGGCTATGCCGCATAGTTAGCAATGGCATGAATTCTAAATGGGTACTTGATCAAAGAGTAACTGGTTAGGACAAGTGAGTGCAGTGCAGAAGCAGGACAATTTATTATGAAAATTGAATAAGAAGACAGACACAGGTGGAGGCAAACAGGACAGTGTAGGTTAAAGCGTGAACTGATATACTGCAGCAACAGTGCTCCTGCATACTGCATAGCACGATGGACATGTGTGTGAAGTAAGGTGCAAGTTGTGAAAACATGCAGGACACCAACAGCAGATGCCAGGCATAGCACATCCAGCAGAGTGTGAACAGCAAAGGTTAGGGAAATAATGGAATGGTTTAATGCCTACTGGTTAGGAAGTGTATCCTTCCAACTTTGGACATTTACACCATACAGATATACTGGTGAGTGTGAGAACTGTAATGCAATCCTGCATACATCATGACATTTAACATGAGGAAATATCTATTGTGTGTGCTGAAATTGCACTTCTATTCCCATGAAGTATGAAGTAAATGGTAGCACTGTAGAATGTTACACTGGGAAGACTAGTGACATAGTCAACCGGGTTCTAAGGTCAACCGGGTCCCTCAGCCCGAGTCCTGTTCCTTTTTTATTAAATATTTAACTGTATATCCGTACAGCAGTCTGTCCCCTTTTATTAACCAACCCACATGCTCAACACTACCACCTCACCACGGAAACGCCGAGTAGGAGACTCAACTACTCAAAACGCCAATCAAGCTAAGGATTTGTCTAAGCGTTGCAGGTAACTGCATTTTATCCAGACAAGCTGAGTTCAGCTAGTTACTCACCTTAGAAACACGCTTTTCTGCTGCATCCACTGTTTTAATTGTTTGAAGACTCAGCAACTCACATTTTTACTACTATTTTTCCACTATTCTGTATCTCTCTGTAACCGTATCTCACCCTCACAGCCTAGCTTTGTAGATCCTTTGCTGCAGTTTTTGTAGGTTAAATTATGTTCAAATAGCTAGCTTCCTATCTCATGTTGATAGCATGCTCTAGTCATAGTTGTACCGCCTACTATGTTTTGATGTTGTACCTCTTGAATACTATTGCAAATAGTGCTTGTGTCCTCCTATTGCTTATCACCTTTTGCAATGCTGTATGTGCCACCTGTATTATTTGTACTACTGTTGACTGCTGATGCCTGTAAAAGACTTACTGCTGCTTAGACTGCCTAATGATTCTATGTTATCTGTTATTTAGCAGTCACTATATCACAATGTTTTAAATGTCAATGCAAGCTATTGTCTGCTATTTAATATATGTACTAAGCTGCTAACTCTGTATCTCTCAACCTCATTTTTATATCCTTTTTTCCCTTGTTACCAGCTCCTCCTGACCTGCTCTTAACTTAATCCACTGCTTCCTGGTGCCAAAGAGCCCTATCCATCTCCAGTAGCCTCAACATCCAGCGTCCTTTGTTCTGAACCCTCCTTCAAGATTTGAAATAAGTATGTACTGGACTAAATCTACCTCTTAAAACCAGACCTCTATTTTAGTACCACTATAGGGCCCTAAAGATAGCGCTAAACCTAAGCAGCCAGCTGCCTTACCCCTTCTTCCATATCTACCTACCTAACCTCCTTAACCTTTCACTTACCCTCACACACTCTCCTTATATTTTTCTTCATCTTCTCTCTCTCCACTTACCTATACTTTCCATCTCCCTTTAGTTTCATCTACAACTCCTGTCCTGCCCACTAGAAGGCACTCCTCTTATATCCATCTATTACTCCATCTCCCCCTTTACCACCTTGTAAACTGTATATACTGATTATGCCTCTTGCCAGTTCCTAATCCTTCTCACCTATTGCCTTTCCACTCTATCCTGCCTTCCTACTCTTTCTCCCTAGATCTACTCTACATCCTACACCTTTCCACTCACCTACTGCCTTGCAACCTGCAGCTACCTATTTCTACTGATTGTCTACTGCTGTATTTTCTACTGATTGTCTACTGCTGAATATCTTCTCCATTGTCTCAACCCGCTCCGTTCGCCCTGCGGGCTCACTCCGCTCCCCTACCCTACCCCCAATTCCCACCCACCCCCACTACCTCTACAGTTATACCTAACAAACCACACCCCCTACCTTTTCTGCCAATAGGAGCTTATCACCTGAACCACTCTACTCTTTTCCCTCCATTTCTCCAAGCAATTTAACCACACTCCTCACCTCTCATCCAATTAAATCCAACCAGCTGTAACCTATCCACTCCTTTCCCTCCACTTGTTATTTTTTTTTTTCTCAACTAAACAGCCTCTCCCTGACTTATATCCAATAGTAACCTCCACACCTACAGCCTCTCTACTCTTCCTAACATTCCCAGTCCACTTCTTCCTTTCACCTTATCCTGCATTACAGCATCACTACACTTATACAACAATCTACAGCATAATAATAAATACCACAATGTATAAGCACCCCACCATATCCATAACACATACCTTACTCTTACTATCAATACTTCCAACTTTAACAATATCACTTCTTCTTACCTCCTGAATACCCTCTACTAGCACACTTTCCCAACCCCTCTAAACATACTACTGCAGCTCTTCCTACATTCCATAACCAACATATCAACATCACTTCTACACCTAACTACCATTTACGAAATACCATAGAATTACCCACTTAAAATATACCAAACAAAATCCAAAAAGACTACCTCTGCCCCATAGCAAATTTACAAACCTTTCTTCTCAAACCCTTCTCTGTCCCCTTAAAGATGGAGATATTCACCCAAACCCAGGTCCTATTAGCTACACTAATAATCAGAACTTTAATCAAGTCCCAAATACTAGTCCTCTACCAAATAATCACAACTCACTTTCTATAGCAAACCTCAACATACGTAGTGTTAACAACAAAATAACACAACTGCATGCTCTCTTAGAACACTACTCCTTCGACATAATCTGCCTAACTGAAACCTGGCTTAAACCTTCTACAAAAGACACTGAAATCACCCCTCCTGGCTATAACATCCTACGCCTAGACAGGGCGGAGAAAACAGGAGGTGGAGTAGCCATCCTATCTAAATCTAGCCTTCAAATAACCACTTTCCAACAAAACCCCCCTCAGGACTCTAATGCAGAAATTCTGATCACCAAACTGAAACTTAACTCAGTCAAATCTATCTTTATCATATGCATCTATATCCCCCCTGGAAATAACATTTCCACCATCGAAAACATCCTATGCTGGCTATCCCTAAACTTACCCCAAGAAACATTCATCTTAGGCGACCTAAACATTGATTGGCAAGCTTGCTGTAACAAACTCCCTACTAGCCACATTAACCTTTATGGGTTTACCCAAACAATCACCTCCACCACTAGAATAAATAAAGCCAACAATAAAGAAAGCATCCTAGATTGGATACTCACCAACAATCAGCCCCATATTTATGAAACAGGAACCATCCCTGAAGATATAAGTGATCACTTACTTACCTACATTATCAGGCTCAAAACTAACCCCCCTACCCAAAGCATAACTAGAACACACAGAACCAAAAGAAATTGAATTTGGAACTCTTTAGAAATGAACTTTATGCTTGTAACTGGTCACCATTGAAATACCTTCCCCTAGATGAAGCTGTAGACTACTTTAATGCAAAATTCCTAACTATACTTAACCATCACGCTCCCACTCGATCTATTAGAATTAAAACCAAATCTGCCCCATGGCTCTCAATAGAAACAAAGCAGAAAATCCAACTCAGAAACAAGATCTGGAACAAATCCCGCTCTACAAAGAACCCAACAGACTACCAACACTACAAACTACTACGAAATCAGACCAAAAAAGCCATAATGACCGATAAGAAAAGCTATTACCTAAAATCTCAGCAAACTCAAAAATTGCCCACAAAAATTCTGGGCCAATATAAATGAACTACTACAGCCTAGTAAACCTACCACACCCAACCCACAAGGCTCTGACACAATGAACCACAACCAAATTGCCAACGACTTTAATTCCTTCTTTACAGACACAATTCATCGCTGGCTAGTCAACTCTCTACAAATGACACAGTTACATCTAAACATGACTTAAAGCCACCTCCCTTTTCTCTTCCAACCTGTCCCCACAGCCTACATACTCTCACTTATCAAAAACTCAAACCTTGTACCCCTCTGCTGACTTACTACCCAGAATACTTGCAATTAGCAGACAGTTCCATAGCCTACCCAATTTCCATACTGTAAACAGAACCATCACAGAGGGATATGTCCCAAAACTTTGGAAAATATCTCATATCATCCCTCTTCACAAGGGTGGAAATTCTACTGAATTTTCAAACTACCGCCCTATAGCCCTACTCTCTCCTTATCAAAAATCATGGAAAGATGTATACACAAGCAACTCCTAAACCATCTTCTCAAATACAACTTACTTTCTAATACCCAGCATGGCTTCAGACCATCCCATAGTACCACCACTGCCCTCCTCTCCTTTACAGACACCATCAACAAAATCGTAACCACAACACACTTTCCTCAGCTCTCTTCCTAGACCTGTCAAAAGCGTTTGACATGGTAAACCACCAAATACTCATAAATATCCTCCAATCTATGTCACTAGACACCCAACCCATTAACTGGTTCAAATCCTACTTAAACGACCGACACCAAGCAGTTCTCTGAAATCCACCCTATCTTCACAGCTTCCTGTAACCATTGGTGTTCCCCAAGGGTCTATATTAGGTCCCCTTCTGTTTTCTTTGTTTATCAATGACCTACACCAAATAGTTCCACAAGCTACATGCATTCAATATGCAGATGATTCCACACTCATTTGCTCAGCCACAACAGTACCTAATCTTCACTCCCTTACACAACACATATTTAACTCCGTTGAAGAATGGTTTTCCCAACGCTGTCTCCTACTTAACCCCAAAAAAACCAAACTCCTCCTCTTTACACCCTCCAGTAAATCTCCTCCTATAGACTTTACAATAACATCTAAAAATGGCACACCTATATCTCAAGACCTCACGACTAAACTATTAGGAATTACCATAGATAACAACCTTAACTTTGATACACATATAAACAACACCTTGAAAAATACTAACAAAAAAATAGGCTCTCTCTACCGAATCAAACCTTTCCTCACTCCAGACTCTAGAATTACTATTGCTCAAACCCACCTTATCGCTCCCCTCCTTTATGCCTCCCCCATATTTACAAACCTATCAAAAAAAAATCTTCTGAAATTAGAGAACTCTTACCACAATATAGCAAGATTTGCTACAGGCAACCCATTCAAAACCCACCATTGTATCAATCTAAAACTACTAGGCTGGCTTGAATTTCAGCACCAGCTTAAAATCAATCAATTAACCATTGCCCATCAAATTCTGCATCAACCTGACAAAACACCTATACTATCTACCCTTATCCACCCCTACCATAACCTAAAATCCCTAAGATCTGCACACAAACTACTTGTAAATATTGATAAATCAAACAACAAAGCCGGTGACTCCTCTTTTCCAACACTGTTGGAAAACATTGGAACCTGCTCCTCTGAACTTACCACTATTCCCTCTAAATCTCTCTTCAAAAGAAAATTAAACTCCACCTCAAATCTCAATGGATGTGCCCCTGCACTAATCCTGACTAATCACTCTATGCCATCAGACAAATCCCTTCATCATGAAACCCTACCCCCCTCTTATCTTACTCACTCTCCCTTTTCAACCTCCCCCTCACAAAAAAAAAAATTTTTAAAATGTAAAATTTTTTATGATGTTAACTGTATAACCTGCTTGTAATTTTTTTGGCTCAATTTGTGTGTACTCTTTGCATATTGTTACCCTTACTTTCTTGTAATATCACAAATGTACTTCTTCTTAAACTCTGGAGCTTAACTCCTCGGGCCTCTACTGAAAATGGACATATATCCAGCTAGACTAGCCCGGTCAACAAATGTAAAATAAAATAAAATAAATAAAATAAAATATTGGTCTGTTTTTTTAATTTCTCCAAGTCTTTTGGGCTTCTAGTACCATGAAGGGAATGGACCCCATTCCTAAGTCAAAGTATGACTCAAGTTCATGGAATTAGTATTGTTTCAATCTTTGATGTTAGCCATAAGTGGTCTGCTCTATGTTGTTTAACATGGCCAATGAAGTCAGAGTTTGTGCCCACATAGATGAAATTAATAAGAAGCTCCTGACAGACAGCTAGGTGGACATAACTACAGTGGATGAGCAAAAGAGGAGGAAGAAGAGGATAAATACAGGCAAGCAACAGCAGCAGGTCCTGAAGGAGTGGGCACATGGAGGGGAACAATGTTCTACAATATGCATGGAAGAACACGGTAAAGATTACTAAAGAAAACTTTGTGAAATGGTGATTACACCGCCTTAAAACAAAACTATGCAGTGCATTAATATATGGATATTTGGAACAGTAATAATTAGACATGTCCTCATACACAGCAACAAGAAAACATAATCTATAAGCCTGCAACACAAACAGCAAAGCTACAGGCATACACTAGATATATTCCAGTGAGATGAAATCAATCAGCCACAATACACATGAAATGCATAAAATTGACTTTACCTGCACAGCAAGTCAATGCAAAGGAAAGTACAGTTGTGTACACTTACCATAAATGTAGATGTTTAAGTGTATTCACTGTTGTAGTCCTCACATATGGGTTATCCGGCTCTCGGTAGCCCTCAGTCGGCCCGAATACCAGAGTCCTTGGTATATGACATCCCTCGCTTTATACCTGACATTCTGACATCAGTTTTACAACTGGCCTTAATTATCAGGAGCCCTCAAAAGAAGGCTAACCCAGGAATGGTAGCATCCTGGACACGTCATACAAAAAATAAAAATATATAGTCTGTGCCTTAGGAAAAAATGGGGAATGGAGGGTGGGAAACCCGGACTGCAACAGTGAATACACTCGAACATCTACATTTATGTAAGTGTACACAACTGTACTATGTTCTTCTTGTTTCACTGTTGCAGTCCTAACATATGGGTTAATTCCCAAAGCCCAGGAAAAAGACAAAGGGTGGAGGAAAGATCACAGATTAAAGGTTGGTAAGAAGGGCCTGCAAAACTGCAGAGGCAAAACCAGCCCTGGATTTAGAAAACAAAGGTAGACTGTAATGCTTTGTGAAAGTATGGAAAGAAGACCAAGTAGCTGCTTCTAGAATGTCCTTAGTAGGCACACCTCTCAGAAAGGCTGCAGAGGTAGAGGCTGCTCTAGTAGAATGGGTCCTAATACCCTGAGGAGGAACCTTCTCATGCTGCAGGTAACAAAAGTGATTAGAATCAGCAATCCATTTGGAGATGGTTTGTTTTGAAATAGCTTTACCCTGAGTTCCAGGAGCAAAACTAACCAATAACTGCTCAGATTTCTGAAAGGATTTATTCCTGTCTAAGTAAAATCTCAGCTGTCTATGCACATCAAGAGAGTGCAGAATCCTTTCCCCTTTATTTTGGGGATTGTTGAAAAATGCAGGCAGGTGAATAGACTGGTTAAGGACTAAACTGGAAACCACCTTAGGCATAAAGGAGGGATTGGTTCTCAGAGAAACCCGATCTGAGTGAAAAATAATGAAAGGTTCTACTGCCATTAAGGCTTGCAGCTCCGATACCCTTCTATCTGAAGTAATAGCTAAAAGGAAAGCAGTCTTCCAGGATAGAAACTTCAAATCTGCAGAGGCAGCTGGTTCAAAGGGAGGCAGAGTAAGTTTTTCCAGGACAAAATTAAGATCCCAAGCAGGAGTAGGAGTTCTTCTGGGAGGTCTAAGATTACTAGCTCCCCTCAGGAACTGTTTCATCAAGCGGTGAAAAAATGAGTTAAAAGAACAATGAAAACTGCTCACTCAACAAACTGTTGAAAAAACAAAAAAGACAAGCTGGCTGCTGTCACTTCACAAAATAACTTTTTTAATGTTAGCGCTTTCGTTGAGGTTAATACCCCAACTTCATCAGACTGGCCTTTTTGTTTTTTCAAAAGAACAGTGAGCCGAAATTGCTGAAGTGTGAATTTTGACTGAAGAAAAGGAAAGTCCACCATTAAGCAATCCTGCTAGGTAGTCAAGAATGAGTGAAAGAGAAGGATGAGAAGAGTCTTCTCCTTTAGCCAGCATCCAAGAGCAAAATCTCTTCCATTTATCTGCATAGGATTTTCTGGTGCTAGGCCTCCTGGCCTCATGAAGAACTTCAACCACCTGCTGGGAAAGATTTAAAGTATTAGCCAGGCAGTTAAATGCAGAGTTTGAAGATGAGGATGAAGAAACTTTCCCCCTTCCTGAACCAACAGATCTGGTACCAGGGGAAGATGCCAAGGCTGAGCCTGGGAAAAGCTGCGAAGGAGGGATACCAATGCTGCTTGCGCCAATCTGGTGCTATCAGAATAGCTTTTATTTTTTTCATCCCTTATCGTTAGCAGCAATCTGGGAAGAAGAGGCAGAGGAGGGAATGCATAAACTGAGAGATGTGCCCATGGGAAGGACAACGCGTCCACCCTCCAGGCTTTGTTGTGAAACTCCCTGGTGCAGAAGGTTGGAAGGAGATGATTGGTGTGAGAGGAGAAAAGATCCACTTGTGGGGTGCCCCAATGATGTGTGATGCAAAGGAAAATGTCCCTGTTAAGTTGTCAGATCCAGGATCCAGAACATGTCTGCTCAAATGATCCGCCAACGAGTTTAGCCTCCCTGTAAGATACTGGGCTATTAGATGTAAGTCCATGGATGCTGCTGTGGACCATAGTCTCATGCTTTGTCTGCACAAGGGGTAAGAGTGAGCCCCCCCTTGCTTGGTGATGTACTACATGACTGTGGTATTGTCTGTCCTGATCAGCAGAGTCCCAGGGTAGAGTAGGTTCTTGAAAGCCAGCAAGGCCTGCTGCACTGCCATCAGATCTTTTAAGTTTATGCGCAGATGAATTTGCTGGGTGCTCCAAGTCCCCTGTATGCCCCTGCCTTCCAGATGAGCCCTCCATGCAACATCTGAGGCATCTGTGGTGAGAGTCTGGTTGGCAGGCCGTGGGCAGAAAGGCCGACCCTTGTTCAGAGAGCAGGCTGTCACCCACCAGAAGAACTCCATTTGTAGACAGGGAATCGGGGAAGAATCAATTCTAAGTCCTATGTGTGTTGACACCAAAGATTCTTGAGGTACCATTGAAGTTTTCTCATATGCAGCCTTGCATATGGAATCATCAAAATACATGAAGCCATAAACCCCAGTGCTTGCAGGAATTGCCTTGCAGAGATCTGGGTCATGCTTGCCAAGTTCATGAAGTAAGCCGAAATATCTTCTTGCTTCTGTTGAGGGAGGAATACCATCTGGGTGGCTGTATTCAGACTCGCTCCCAGGAAAACAATCTCCCTTGTAGGAACCAACTTTGACTTCTTTTCGTTGAGAGTGTAACCCAAAGAGGTTAGAATGTTCTTCACGAAATCCAAATCCTTTTCTAGTTGTTCTGGGGAGTTTGCTTGAATGAGACAGTCGTCCAGGTAAGGATAAATTTGAATGTTTCGCTGCCTGCAAAAAGCAATGGCTGGAGCCAGGCACTTCGTAAAAACTCTGGGAGCAGTAGATAAGCCAAAGGGCAATGCAGAGAATTGAAAGTGTTGCACTCCAGCCCTGAAGCGAAGGAACTGCCTGCAGCTTTCCCTTATTGGGATATGCAGATAAGCCTCCTTGAGATCCAAAGTTACCAGCCATGAATGCTTGCCCAGCATTGGTAATGATTGTTGAAGGATGAGCATCTTGAATTTGGGAATCACCAGAAAAGTGTTTAGAATAGACAGATCCAGAATATGGCGCCAGGTGCCCTCTTTCCTGCGTACCAGAAAAAGTCTTGAATAAAAACCTAGGCCTGCCTGATTTGCAGGAACTGGCTCTATAGCCCCCATAGTCAGTAGAGAAGAAATTTGAGTTTCTACCTCTGCCCTGAGAATTCTGGGTATGTCTGGGTACCCTTGCAAAACAGGGAAGGTGTGAAACTAAAACTTGTAACCTTGGTTTACTATATTGAGCACCCATTTGTCGTCTGTGATGTTAGACCATACCTCTGCGAACCTGGCTAACCTTCCCCCTAAAGAAACCCAGGGCCCACAGAGGTAGGCACAAGAAAGCTGGAGTCATTGGGAATGTTTGCATTGGGAAGCTGGCTTAGATCTCCCTGATTTAGCAGAAGAAGAATGCCATTGTTTAGCCCTTTGAGGGGCAGAAGCCTGCTCTCTAGAAGATCTGAAACCACTAGGCCTGGAGCGACCCTGCTTGCCAGGATCAAGGAAAGACCAGTTCTTAGAAGGATAATGCCTACTAAACTGAGAAGGCTGAACCTGAAGGAAATCTTTTACAGCTTGCATAGATTTTGCCTTATCCTCTAATTGCTTCAGTACCTCCTCAGCCTTATTACCAAAAAGATTGTCCATGTGCAAAGGAACATCCAGCAATTTAGATTTAACAGGTTCAGAAAGAGGCTGCTCCCTGAGCCAAGCATGCCTTCTAATTACAGAACTAGTGACTGCTACTCTTCAGGAAGCCTCCAAAGTGTCAAAACCACAATGAAGTGAATGCTTATTAACTAAAGTGGCAGAATTCAGTAAGTCTTGCAAATCTTTGTTCTCCGTCATGGAAGGGAAATCTCCAAGTTTAGCCTTAATAGCCTCCAAAGTATGCTGCTGATACTTAAGCATGTGAAAAAGACAATTCATGGATCTAATGGCAAGAGTTGCAGAGGTATAAACTTTTATACCCCACCTCTCCAAAGCCCTAGACTCCTTATCAGAAGGCACAGGGTTTTTAGCAATAGTAGCCTTAACACCCCTGGGCCCTTGAGAAATAATTTCTGGATCAGCAGTAGGGTTTTTAGAAAGGAATTGATGAGATTCAGGAACCCTGTAATATCTATCCGGTTTTCTGGGGGCCGGAGGAACAGAATTAGGAGTTAAAGAATTTTCCATGAAAACATCATCCACAACCTCCAAAACTGGAGGTATAGCCAGAGGCTTATGCTGTGGCAAATCCAAAAATTCCCTGATTCTTTTCTTAGACTGTGGAAAATCCTGACATTCCCATTTAAAGTGCTCCCTAAGAGTATTCAAAGTATCCCCAAAGGAAAAATCTTCTGGAGGGGAGGCAGAAGGGATAGAATCTTCAGCATCAGAATCCTCAAAGCCAGAAAAAGCTGAGAATTTCCTTCTTCACCAGCAGACAAACTGGAAATCTCAGAATCTGAAACAGACAAAACATCAGGAGATAATTCCCTAGTCCTTTGTGAAGGGGGGGGGCTGAGAGCCCCTACTCAGTGAAAGAAGATCACCAGTCATCTTTGCCAACATGGACTGAGGCACAGGAGGGGAGGCCAACACCTGCTTGTGAGTAGGTTTGCAGCTGGAAGATTTACTAGCAATCCAGAGGGACTTGGGAAGCCTAGCAACTGCAGAAGTCTGAACTAAGGTAGTCAGTCTGGTTCTGGTCTCATATTGAAAAGAAGAGGCGTCAGAAACCGGTGCCTGCAAAGCGGCTCTAGACCCATCTGAGGCGGCGACAGGCAGAGGGTCTGAAGATGAAATAGCAGCCGGCAGCATGAAGGACTCTGTAAAAGTCTCGGCAGAGGCTTGCGGCTGAAAATCTGTGGACTGCAGGGGCTGCGAAAGTGCCTCACTGACTATCGCTGTGCTGACGACCAATTTCACCAGTGCATCATCAGCAGATTTAACCCTATGCCTGTCGCGGTCCTTGTCTTTGCATTTCCTAGGTATATCCAGTCTGGAGACCAGAAGATGCCATTTCGACAAACTTAGGCCAGACTCCAAAATGCTTATACAAAATCTTAGCTCTATGGTGTATGGTACATGTGTTAAAGGAAGCACAGAGATCACAGTTAGGGACGAAGTACTCAAGGCCCAAACAAGTTATACAATAGGAATGGAAATCACGGTGCAGAATCTGTTTTCCACAGGCAAGACAGTTATTAACTTTATCTAACATTCATTAAAGCAAGAAAAGAGGATCCCAACGGGGTAATTATCTGAAGGCGTCTTCAACTTGGTAGTCAGAAATGAAAATGAAGGTAAATGGCTGACCGGCACTAGTGTGAATTCCATCTGCTTCAGGCTCCGTGGTAAGAAAGACTGAGGAAATGGTGTCAGCTGCCTCCCTTTACACCTGACGTTCTGACATCAGTTTTACAACTGGTGGCAGCCGATGTCATATACCAAGGACACTGGTATTCGGGCCAACTGAGGGCTACCGGGAGCCGGATAACCCATATGTGAGGACTGCAACAGTGAAACACGAAGAACATCTGATCCATGTAGTACAAATTATTCTTGCAGCTGCCATATAATGGCAGAAGACACGCATAACACTGCCAAACTGTACACAGAGTCAGTGAAAGTCATGCATGCATGTCACATGGAGGCAAGCAGAAAATGTGAATCAACACAGACATGCCCATTACCGAGGTGTAATGATGTCTGACCTGTCCATTAGGATGGCAACTGTCATGGACAGTACTATACCACCATAAATCAGTGGTGGCATCAAGGTGACACTTTCTGGTACTACCCAGGAATACAGTTAATTTAGCATAAGTTTGTTTGATTGTTTGGTAAATGGACATATGCTCTGGTGTATGTGTGACCTTTTTCATACATAACCCAGAATGGAATTTACAGTGAATGCAGGAAATCTGACTGAGATATTTACACTCTCACAGGTAGGAGAGATATTATGGAAAGACCATAATGGAAAAGGAAGAGATGGAATCTCTTCTGTTTTTATCATCAAAGACAAGACAAAAGTGAGAAAGAATGAAGGTTAAAGTGGTTTACAAAATGCTGAACCACCTACTGGATGGAATATTCATAAAGAAGAGCTGTTGTGGAAAACACCTCTCAAGATGTCTTGTCACTGTATTGTACCAAGGGATGAAATGAACAGAGCTGTGAAACATTGATAAGGGAAAGTGCTGAGGTTAAGATGTTTAAATGGGACCCTGGTATATGTATCCCAGAAAAGTGGGATGCTATTTGCAAAGAGCTATGCATTGCTATTTGCTGTCCAAGAGTGTAAATGTCTATATTCCATATCCAGCACTCAGATTAGTGTAGCAGGGACTGACAGCCCTTACATCTGAATGTTGAAGAGTCAGAGGTAAATAATCAAATTGGGGTACAGCGGGAAAAGCAACTTCCATGAGATGGGTGCGGAAATGTTCCCACGACATAAAAGAAGTATAGAAAGCTTATTTTAAAGCTGTTTGCAATGTTACCTTAGGCAAAATTCTATTGGTACTCTTGAGATTTGCATGGTATTACTAGTTCTGTGCGTGTGTACTCCAAACACTGAGTAACTTGATTCAGAAGTCAAAGCAGCCCTGAATGGCACAGTGAAACTGAATGCTGTGATGGAACTCAAACAGCTGCCAAGCATATTGGACAGACAAAAGAGTGATTAAAAAATTTGGCAAGACTGATGCTACTTGGGCAAACAATTAAGTGGCTTTGGGTCAAAGGAGAGAGCAAGTGGTTAGGAAAGTATGTGTATGGGAAGGGGGTGAGATGATGGGGCAAGAGATGAATTGTCACTATTAAGTAAAGAATTCTTATATATAAAATTGTGATTAAATCAGCCAGCCAAATTAAAAACAAATTGACGGTGGAATCTTAACAAATTGGAAGGATGATCATCACTTAAAAAATAGGTCAAAGGGCAAGTATAGTGAAATGGTCTGAAACTGTGTAAAGGGAGACCATATGCTGATAAAAAGACAATTCATAAATTTTACAGTATGCTAAAGGCTGTTTTACAGAAGATCTAAAAGAAAGTTACCGGGCAGATTTTGTATGGATATTTTAGTAAAAGACCATATGGGTATTTATGCTTCTACATTTCTAACTCTAAATCATTCTGTTAGAGACAAATTTCTGCTGTGAATTTCACAACCAAAGTTCTTATGGAAAAATTATGTGCAAAGTACAAGTGTGTCAAATAGTCCTTAAAACAGATGCTGCGGTAAATATTAAAGCAATTACTACTCTGTTCAACTTCTAAAGCATAAATACAATCTTGTTCTACTTAAAAAACTGTGCCATGTGTACAACAGATCTGACCCAACGTTTGGATCTAAAGACACACTGACAGGATGCTAGAATATGAAGGTAGGAGTCAAGTATGAGAAAAAATGCTGGAACATTTTATAAAGTAGTTTTTGACTGGACAGTTATAAAAAATGATGCTTGAATATTTTAGATGTTGAGTGGTAGGAAACAGCTACATAGTTACATGAAACATGGGTAATAGGGTAGTGTTGGTAGATTTTAATAAAGATGTTGAGGAAAAAAGGTAATAAAGTATTAACATAGAAAACAAAAACATGGAGAGTGTAATACATGACACTCATTTCAATGCAAAGATCCCAACTGCAGTGCACAGTGCAGTCTGTTCTTAATATGGGATGCTACACAACTCTGTCTTGCGTAGACAATAGCTGCTGTTACACTTAATTGCATAGTTGTCTAGCTGGAAACTTTCATTTGTCTCTGCCTTAGCTATATGTAACTATGAAGTATTACTGAACTCGTGCCAACAGCAGTGTGTTGTGTCACAGAAGGATTGGAGAAGTCACGGTAGCATTCATGCCCATCTGCCGTTCTTTGCATTCTTTGTATATGTTTGTGTCTTTTGGCTTTTCCCGGTTAGGGGTCACCACAGCGAAACTCCAGTCCGCTAATGATTGGCAGTTGATTTTTACGTACCGGCTTGCCAGACCTGATGCACAACCTTCAATGAAGGTACACCCATTCACGCATGTCTCTGTGCAGAAGATGCTCTAGCTGAGAATCTAACCAGACAGCGTCTTACTGTGAGGCGACAACGCTACCGCAGCACCACCACCGCGGGTTAAAACATAAGTCTCTGAATAAAGAAGGAAATATATGTTTTAAACATGCATGCTTATATTTAAATAAAAACTAAAGCACTACATCAGGAAGATGTTTGCCCCTTAAAATGCAGGCTACACTTAATATTTAAGGACAGGAATGTCCACAGACGTTCCTCATTAAAAGAATACAGGGCTTAAGTAAAATGTCCTGTGCAGACCACCTCAAGGCTCTAACTATGTATTTTGTCTCCTACAGGCTTTTGAGGGGAGATCTATGCCTGACATACAGGACATTGTCAGACCCCACTCTGATGGACCTCCTGCATATCCACAAAACAAACAACTCCAGAATTACCTGTCCTAAGGATATGAATCTTGCCTGTGATATAAATAGGACCAGCTGGAGAGACAGGTATGTATCCCAGACATCACCCCATCTCTAGAACAGGCTCCCCATCCATGTGAAGCAGAGTTCCTCCCTAACCCAATTCAAGTGCAACTTGAACAATTGGATGGGGAACAGGAAATTCATCCCTGGTTTGGCACCTATGGCTGTAATGGGCACAGGCAATATGTAAATGGTTCATCTCCTAGGCCCATGCTTACACATATCTAGGGTATCAGAACTTGTCAGAGATTTGGGATGCATGGCTAGGCTTAAAAAGGCCCTTGTGGTCATTAGCCTAGTAAACACCTATGAACATATGAACCTATAAGGTAAGTACTTGCTGTCTTATGGCTGCACTTACTCATAAGCTAAAAGATGTAAAATTGATCAGGATTATAAAGAATAGAGACTTGTATATCCATTTAAACTTGTATAGATCAGAGATATTCCAAAAAGACATATGGTCTGAACAATGAAAATGGAAGGCCATACTGGAGTTTGTGGTGCTGCTTTTTATGTCGGACTAAAGAGAAAATCTACTGTTTTTATACAAGTAAGCACAATGTAGTAATTAAACAAGGAGTTACCATAATGTCCTTTTTACAACAGAGGACATTATTAAAATTCTCAAAAATACATAGAAGAGAAAGGTAACTGGGGTGAATGGGTTGACCTTTACTTCCTAATATGGTGTTCATTCATTTTGTAACTGGCAAGATGATTCCATTTTTTCTGGATATGCTGCCTAATGTTAAAAGTACAGAAGAATTTAAACATGGTCTAATTCTTCCTGAAAAAGGATGGAAGCCAACAGTATTAGAATAAGCAATCATCAATTTGCCTCTAAATAAAGATTTAAATTTGTTTTTATGATTGGATATATCTCTACTTCCTGCCAACAAGCAGCTCTCCTGCAATCCACTGGCATACCTGCTCCCCTTTGGGGTGAAGCCTGATTGTGGGATACCATCATTAAGGCAGTTGTCAAGGTTTTCTGTTGATGGCCTAAGTTCCTACTCCCCATGCAACCAACAAACACCTGCTGTGCCTTCACCTCTATGGGGATGTGTATGCTCCTTTACATCCTGCTCAGAAGACTACTGATATCATAATTAGGCACAGCAAAGCTCATGGGTCTGGCTTGTAGGTTGTACTCCCTTTTTACGACAGGGGTCATCATTGCATCAGACTGGGCTTCCTCCTTCCCTCCACCCAGGATGGGTGAGCTTGTGCCAGTCATTTACTTCCACCCTCTCTGAATGGCTGCTTTACCACCAGGATATTGGTCAAAGCTGGGTCATCTGAGGTATAGTCAGGGTCTTGTTTTTTAATGCCATGGACCTGACCTTGTATTTTAAAATATTAGTCAAGTTCTGCATAACCAAACTTGCAGCAATGACATCAGACAGGTATATGACATGGGATTCAGAGGAAAGACTAAAAAGTGGTTTTGCTGTAGAGTGAACACGTCATTAATAAAACCAAGGAAAGCTATGAAAACAGCCAAGGAATTGCTCCCCCATGAAAACTTTACATAGGGCATCAACTGAATAACTGAAAATCCAGGCAATAATGTATGAAAAAAGTAAAAAATATAATACTTGCTTTTCTAAAATTGAAAGAAGAGCAATCCAATTTGAACCACAGAAAAAATAGATGTCAAACATGCTTTTCATATAATTTAACAAACAAAAAAGCTTCAATGAACCAACCACGGTTAATCTCTGTTGGATTCCAGGTTTTAGCATGTTGCCCCTTTCTGACTTAAGGGATATCTCCACCTATGCTAAATTCAGGACCCATTTTAAAGCCTGCTTGGTGAATCATAGTCAGTGTAAATATATTGCTTTAGGCCGCTTCAGCTAAACCTCTCTTATCTCATCCCTAAGTCTCCTTGTCAGTCTTGTACCTTTGATCATAACATGGCTTCATCTCCATCTCTCTACATATGTACACAATATTTACTGCTTCTTATCTTCATTTCATAGGTTCACAGGTTCATAGCTGTGTACTAGGCTAATGGCCCTGGAGCCTTTACAAGCCCAGCCCATAGTATTACCCTGGAATAGTGCCACCCGACCTTAGTTCCCAGTGCCTCTGTTAAGTAGAGCCACTGGAGTTATCCCCGAGGTGAATTTTCTGTTTCCCATCCACTCATCAAGATTTATCTTGAAGAGGGTCAGCAAGGTGCTCTGCTTGACATGTATGGGAAGTCTTTTCCATAGCATGGGCGGTCTCTGGGCTATGAATCTGTCCCTCCAGCATGTTCTGTTAAATGTGGTAATGAGGTTGAAGTCGTTGGAGTGTGGAGGGATTGGGATTTTTTTAGATGTAGCATTTCAAACAGAGCTGGGTCAGACATGGCTTTGTAAGCCAAGCCGAAGTCACCTCTAAGTAGGAGATATGAGACAGAGAATAGTTAGAGTTTTTTGAGTCTGTCCATATAGGACAAGTGTTTAAGGCCTAGGATCCTCTTTGTGAGGTACTTTTGTGGCCTCTCCAGTTGTTGCAGCTGTCTAATGAGGTACATGCCAAATGGGGCATTATACTCGATGACTGGCCTAATGAGGGATGTGTAGGGAGACAATGACCTCTTTCTTTCTGGATGCAAAACCCTTAGTAATGAGATGTGCTACATAGAAGGACGTTCTGAACACAGTGGCAGTCTGGTGGTTAAAAGAGAGGTTGCTGTCAACCTGTGTTCCCAGATCTCTTATAGTGCCTTCTGTGTTCAGTGGACTACCATCAATATGGTAATTCATGGGAACCAGGTTTTTCCCAAAGGGGATGACGACACATTTTTGGCATTGAGCTTAAGGCCATGGTTCTGACACCAGTTTTTGGTCTCAGTGAGGCCATTCTTTAGGATGTCAACATCACTTGGGGAGTTAATAATATCTCCCAACTTGAATCGTCTGCAAACTTTGTCAGCCAGAGTCCCTTTGTGTTGGCCTAAACTTCAGAGAAGTAGATACCAAACAGGAGAAGACCCATGACCGAACCCTGTGGGACTCCACTTGTGACTAGTCAGCAGTCTGACTTAGAGTCAGCTACTTTCACACTGTGGGTTCTATCTGTGAGCCAGTTTGCAACCCACCTAGTGATATAGGGGTTGATGCCAAGCTTAGTGAGTTTTTCTATGATTCCTGAGTGGAAAATTATATCAAAAGCCTTGGCCAGATCAAGGTAGGCTGTATGAACCACCTTGGCTTCATCCACAGCTCTGGTGACTGACTCAAAGAAGTCGACCAAGTTGAGTAGGCATGATCTACTCTTCGCAAAACCAAACAGTGTGGGATCCAGAGTTTGGAGATTCCCTATATCTTTGTTTATTAGGTCCATGATGATGCGTTCCATAGCTTTGTATATCAGACTCATCAGGCTAATGGGGCGATAGTTCCCAGGGTCTGTAGTCACTCCTCCTTTGTGGAGGGGGATGACTGTAGCAGTGTGCCATTCAGTAGGGACAAAGTCTGAGATGAGGCTGTGATTGAATAGGGCACACAGGTGAGGTGCCAGTTCACTCTGTAGTTCATGTAGAACACAGCCAGGGATATTGTCAGGTCCCATAGAAGCTGTATTCTTGGCCTTGGACAGTGCTGTTTTAACCTGTGCAGGAGTAATACTGGGTGCCTGGCAATCTACTGGTATTGTGATTGGTCCTTTGCGGGGGGGGGGGTGGTAAAGTTGGCACTGAATCTGTCGGCCAGTATACTGGCAATATCTGTTGGCTCAGTATAGGAGGTACCATTGTGCAGTAGCTCAGAGTAAATCTGGGTATTGCCGTGGAGATTCTTTACATAACTATAGAAGGCCTTGTGGTTGTCTTTACTATCTGCTGCAATTCTGTTTTCATAGCTATCTTTAGAGGATTTGATGATGGATCTCAACTTTTTGTTGAGACTAATAAGGGAGTTTTTCCAGTCTTGGGACTTCATCTTATTCCGCATCAGTTTCCTTCTTCTGTTGTAGAGTTTGTTTATGGCAGGGGACCATCAGATTGGCTTCATATTTTTAGAGGAGAGCATCTTGGTTCTATTGGGTTTGGCGAGATCCATGCATTTGTGTACCTGTTCGTACAGTGCATTGGTGTATGATTCTGCAGTCACGCAACTATTCTCCATTTGCATGCGTGCCATGAAGTTAGCCACCTCTGTTTTTAGGAGAGCAAAGTTAGCTTTGGAGAAGTTTTTCATGGTGGTTACCTTTGCGGAGTGGGGGGGGGGGGAGTGAGAGGGATGTTGAATTCCAAGGTGATTAGTTTGTGGTCAGATCTAACCAGGGAGGAGCTGACTATTGGTGGAGAGAACGGTCACCCATGTTAGTAATGACCAGGTCAAGGATGTTGCTACCTCAAGTGGGGATAAGAATGAGCTGGTCCAGGGAATTTGAATTAATGAATTCCAGGAAACGTTGGGCAAGTGTATTGGTACATGAGTAGTTTACCCTGTTAATGGAGGGGTAGTTGAAGTTGCCTAGTAAGAGAGTGTTAGGTTGGATAGAGGGGTAGTTGAAGTTGCCTAGTAAGAGAGTGTTATGTTGGACCCTAATGTTCTCCAGGGTGCTTAGAAACATGGAGTGCTAGTCTTGGGACATGGTTGGGGACCTGTTGGGGACCTATAGCAGGCCATGACCTGAATCGCTGTCTTACTCAATGTTAGCTTCCCCTGAAGTATCTCTAATGCATTATGTTGGACTATCAGTCTGGAGGTGTGCACATCCTTTATGAATACGGAAACACTACTGCCTTTGGAGCTTCATTTCAAGTTCTGGGGCCGAAAGGTGTGGAGTGAGTTATAGCCTGGTAGCACAGGGATGCTTTCTGCTCCATTGAATCAGGTCTCTGTTACAGCACAAATGTTGAACATCTCCTTTTAGCAATTTTAGCAGTTTTTGGATTGGTTAGGATAGGAGAGACATATAATAGGGCGGGGAGTAGAAAAGAAGTGGCCATGTTTTGTCAAGCAGAGTCAGTAAGGTAGTATTTTACTCTATAGAGGCAGCCCAGCTTTTGGTGTGTCTTCTTTATGGCTTGCTGAAGGTGGAGATCAAATTTTAGGTGGTCAACTATAAACACTTCTAGTAGTTTGTGTGGGACACCAGTTCTATATTGGTCTTGCTGGATGACAATATCTTGAAGGTAGTTTTCTGGGAGAGCAGAGATTTGGGGGTGAACAGTAGTAGATTAATTTTTTTTGGATTCAGGAGGACTTGTGAGTTGTCATGCCAAGATTCAATGGATTTCTGGGTGAGTGTTTGAAGCATGGGCAGTATCCTAGTAGCATATATTAGAGTGGACTCATCAGTGTATTATACTAGGTGGCCTCTTTGGCTGCTGTATTTAGGTTGTTGATGAAGAAGTTTAACAGTAATGGCCCCAGGATGGAGCATTATGGGACTCCGATGGATATAGGAAGGAAAGAGGAGAAATCATTTTGCCATTTCACTGTTTGGCGCCTATCAGAAAGGTAAGTAAGAAAGCAGTTAAGTGAGGAGAGTGACAGCCCATAGGAGGAGAGTTTAGGCAGGTGAATCTGATGACTGACTGTCAAATGCCTTGGATAGTTCCAGATAAATATGCAAGATGGCAGGAACAGGTATCAAAAAGGAGTTTGATGCCTGAAGCAAAACATCTATGGTCCCTCCTTGACCTCTACCACCAGCTCTTCCTCTAGCCACCATGGACCCCAGGCAGAAAACAGTAAGGCAACCCTCTTTGTAATAAGTGTTAGCCTGAATTATGTTACCTGCTCTTCTCTAACTGAAACTGTGACATGAGGGCGGGGTCTTGACTAGATCGCTGACATACTGTAATACACTGCAGAGCAAAAGAAATGTAACAAACTACAGTTTTGTAAAAGAAAATCTGAAAAGCAATATTTGACATTGTAGTACATTTCTGACTGTAACTGTGGCATTCTGATTTGTATTTTACAAGGCAGAGTACACATCGTTAGCACAGTGCTGTTTTGTCGCATTGAAAACTGCTGTTTTAAAATACTCAGTGGAGGGGATCCTGAGTGGAGCTGTAAAATTTTGTGTTGCACTTTATAGCAATGGAGAATTAATATATACTATTGAAACACACCCAATGTTATCAACAGAGGTCTATTGGAGTAGGGTTGTTCAAAAGTGGGACACTTGTAATGGAAATATACATTTTTGAATGACAAACCATATCCATGACCAGTATAAATGAATGGAGTTCACTTTTTTTTCAAAATAAAGGCTTACTCTTGTAAAATTTGAGTTGTGTCTATTGTTCCAGGTGCTCTGAAGCCCTGACACCATGGATGGGCACTTTCCCAATTTCTCCGCCACATCCTGAGACAATGTAGAAATTGTGTCATGTTCACTGACAAATAGCTAATCATTAGAGAAACTGATATAGTATGTAAAAAATGTAATTGCACATTGTCACTGCAGGCAAGACACTCACACAGACGCATTCCAAATAACAGTCAGGCTATTAGTAACGTAAGCATTACACCAACCTCACATAATACTAACCCAACACAAAGACCGATATATGCTGAGACACTTAATACTTCCTAAATCTATACACAGCTACGAACCTATGAACCCAAAGACCCCCTAGATATTCATTCAACAAAAGTAATTTTCAGACATAGAGATGTCCTGCTTACCAGACTGAATAAGGAGAAAATCCTTGGCCAGGCTTCACCAGATCACCCACACACTCAACTCATTAGACCACATGTACGATTATAATTCAGTCCTAGTCCCTGTAGATGTAAATGATCTGAGATGCAGCTCATTGGACTATATGAAGAAAAACATTATGGAACTCTCGTACCATGTGCCCCAGGCTGGTATGCACCCAGAATTCAGCAGCATTCTACCGTCACCACGGATGATGCCACAATGTGAATAAAAGATTATTTGACTTCAATAATTGGCTTAGTTTCTGGTGTCATTCCTAGGGAGTACAATATTTGTCAGCATAGGAGGATATGGTCAGTAGCTCATATTGCTTTGTCAAGGATGGTCTGCACATGTCCCCTCTTGGCTTTTGAATATTGGCTAAAACATTTTCCTTCCTCCATAGTGCCTATTTTAGGCATTGCCAAATGGACAAACCTTCTCTTAAAGCAAAATCAAGCTAATGGAATCTAAAGCTGTTACTGCTCAATGCCAGGAGCCTAATCAAGAAACTCCACTCCCTACAAACTCTCCTTACTCTGGAGAATGTGGACATCTGTGCAGGTACTGAGACATGGTTTAAAGCCATGGAGTGCACCCTGGCAGTGCAGGCCTACAGTGCCTTCCATACATTCAGGACAGCTACTTCCCAGGCAGGGACCAAAGGTGGAAGTGGATCAATTTACTTCAATAACAAACTCACTTAAAGACTTGTCAAACAGGATGATGCACTAATCTAAGGCAAACTTCCTACTACTAAGTGATAACCTGCCAAAATTTCAACCCCTCCCCAAAGCCTGAGAATACAGCTACCTATACAGAATTGTTCACAGAAACCCTGTACATTCATGTCAATAAATACATAGAGACAGATGTGCCCACCAAAAATAATAAGCTCAAAACAAAACACTGTGGTGGAATCCAAACATAAACAGGTTGTCCAATAAAAGGAAAAACAGTCACAGCAAGATTAGGAAGTGCTATGCCCATCATGATAAAAAACACTCTCATCAATCTAATCAAACAGCTAAGAAGGCAAATTAAGTCTACCAAAGCCATATTTGAGGTAAAGTTAGCCTCCCATGCAAAGGACAACCACAAAGCTTTCGTTAGCTATGTCTGAAACCTCAAAGGCAGCACACACCAGTGTGTAGAACTGATTGTAAATGGAGCCACCTACACAGAGCCAGAAGATATGGTAAATCTGCTGGCTGACAAATTCAGCTCCCGTTTTGCCCCCACCCTACCCCAGGAAATACCATCAAACATAAGTCCCCCAACTACCACTAGGGAGAAGGTCCTATATGCACTCCCTAAAGCCAAAAACACTGCTGCAATGGGTCCCACTAATATCCCAGGATACCTCCCAAATAACCTGAAACATGACCTATTGGGACCACTGGACTCACTGTTTAACCATAGCCTCCAGACAGGCTTTGTGGTACATGAATGGAAAACTGCAATGGTTACCCCTCTGCACAAGGATGAGCCAGCAATGGATCCCAGGAACTAAATACACATAGATCTTACTAATCTCTTATAAAAGGTCATGGAAATAATTATCATGGAAAATATTAATAAGGGCATAGAAAACCTTCAAACAGTGGAACCAACCCAATTTGGTTTTGTCAAGGACAGATCATGCCTACTGAACTTGATGACTTCTTTCAGAGGGTTACCAAGTCACACTGCCTACCGTGACCTAGCTAAAGCATTGGATACAAAACCCCACACAGGCATTCTAAACAACCTCATGGATACAGGCATAAGTGCATGTGTTAGACACTGGATAGCTGTCTGGCAGTCAGATATGATACAGGAAGTTAGGATAGAGGAGACCACCTCCACAAAGAGGCCGGTCACTAGTGGAGTTCCTCAGGTCTCTGTGTTGGGTCCACTCCTTTTTGGCATTTACTTGTCAGAAATCAAGGCCAATGTCAAGAGCCTCTGCATGACCAAGTTTGCAGATGATTGTAAACTGGGGCAGTCATAGAATCCCTTCAAGACACTAACATCCTACTGAATGGGCTAAAACAAACAAATGGCTGGTGCCAAAGCCATGGCTTAAACCTCAATGCCAAAAAATGCGTAATTGTACCCTTTGGGAAGTCAGCCAGCATAAGAAATTACTTTATCAATAACACACCTGTAAGAGCAAGGCCAGTAGTCAGAGATGTGGGTATATACATATATTGATAGTAACCTGCCTTTTGACCAACATGTGTCTAAAGTAGTAAGGAAATCATTCTATGTCACTCAACTTATAATCAAGGCATGGCATTTAGGTCCAAGAAAGTCACTGTGCCATTGTATTTGACCCTCATCAGGCAAATCATTGAGTACAATACCTCCTTTGGTATGTACCTGACCAGGCACATGCAACAACTGGTATGTCTACAGAGGCTCCTCACAAAAGGAATACAGGGAGTAAACAGCATGTCCTATGCAGATCACAATAAAGCCCTATCTCTGTTCGCTGTTTCTTACAGATTGCTGAAAGGTGATCTATGCCTATCATACAAGGCATCTTTGCATCCCACTCTATGACCTTTCACATACATGCAGAATGAATAGCATCATAATTACTTGATCTATGGATTTAAAATTTGCTTACAGCATAAATAGGCATGTTGGAAGGACAGGTATGAGACTCACAGAATTCCCCGTCTCTGGAAAAGGCTTACCATCCATGTGAAGCAGAGCTCTTCCTTAAATCTATTCATGAGAAACCTGGGCCAGAGGATGGAAAATGAGAAATATACCCCTGGGTCTAGCGTCTATGTCTCTAATGGACAGAGGTAGTCTGTAAATCTTGCTTTAGCTTACATATGCACATTAAAATAACATCTAGGGTACATAAACTTGTGGGATACATTTAGGATGTTGCTCTAGCCTTATAAAGGCCCCAGTTGTCTACAGCCTAGTATACAGATATAAACATATTTAGATACAACATTATTGTTTTATTGAACTATTATAAGAAATTTAAGAAATATTTTTTGTCCTAAACTCTCAGGACATTTGCCATTTTCATTTTGGTTAAATAGGGACTGTCCTACACAAACAGGGACAGATAGCAGTCCTTTATTTGGAGTACACCTGTCACATAAAGTAAGATATATCATTTTAAAATGCTTGCAAAGAACTAAATGAAGACTTTTCTCTTGAATTAAAAAAGATAACAACAGAGTACTAATGAACACTAATAGTCACTATTCAGAGATACCAGATCGGGGGGGGGGGGTTCTTTTGCACATTATAGTAAAGGAGAAGTAGCACAATACCAATCAGAGCACAGCACTATGTTACTAATAATTAGTATCTCAGTTTGTTTTAATTCAGCAGTGCACTATTAGTATGCAGAAAACTGTAGCTGCTGTCAAATGCTGCTTACAATGATATATGTTTCAAGTGACCAGCTAGAGGGATTTTTTTGTTTAGAATGAAAATCAGGAAGAGTCCAAAAACAGAAAGAGGACTAAAAATTCTCGTGCCCAGTGTGACCATTCTCAAACATACACTTGGCTTCAGCACTGACTTCTGAGAAGCCTAGCTAATGCTGTAACACAAAAAATGTTGCCAGATTATGAGCTAGGGCAGTATGAGAGCAAGTATTTATTTGTCCTTATCCAAATACATTAATTATATTATTATTATTATTTTTAATTATTTTAATGGATCAGTCATTAATGCACAGAAAGATGATTCTGGTATCTGCAGGGTTTGAACTCCATAGATGGAATGTTTTTTTACTGTCACTTCCATCTTCTCAAGTCATCTACTTAGTTCTCATTTTCAAAGGAAATAAAATGTTACTGCAGAAGGTGTGGTCACACACAATTTTGTAAGATGGTATTTCTGCCATTGACAGAATATCCTCAATCTCCAACAGGACCTGTTATAAGTGGCATGTAAGTGGCCTCTCATCTTGAGCCTCCCTTGAGTAATGACACTCACACTGGTAGAAGTTGCAATAACTCTTAGCAAATTTGAAATAAGAGAGAGCTCAAGCAACCTTTCCCAGTGGTCTGGTGGGTTAGTACCACTATCTGGCTACACAACTCAATGATGTTAAGACTGATCATATCATGCTGTTTGGAACTCTTAGGTGCCTTAAGAAAACAGACAGCAGTATTATCGTAAATCTATTGCGTATCCCTCTGATTGTCAAAAAAAGAACAGCAACTGACTTGTAACTGCACTCAAACCAATTAAATTAATTCAGGTTACAACTGGTGCTACAAAAAGCAGAACGGCAAACTGAATTACAATTTATTTATGTGTTATGTCCACATAATATCCTATTCTTCTGGCCATAGAGCTACTTAAATGGTTTCCGTTAGAGTTATCACACCATTGCCTATAGTAAATAAGTTATGCTGATGTTATATAGTGTAAAACTCAAGCATTACTCTTTTTCTGCATCACAATTTCACCTGTTTTTTCTGTCTGTATATTGCACTGGCTATTCTACTGTCTTATTCACCAATTTTACTTACTGTTCCCTTTTGGCCTGGTTTGTGACTGAAAATGGTCCACAGACCAGCTCATTTATTTTGTTAACAAACAGAAATAAATAGATAAATGAGAAGCGACCAAACAAAAAAATGGCTAAAAGAACAGGCTGAGGAAAAAAAAAGATATAAAAACAATTTATTTCATTAACAGTTGAACGCTTTCATCCCTGCCTTCAGGACTTCATCAGAACTGAGCCACAATACATGAAAACTGCTTTAAACAGTACAAATTCATTGTGACTGTTTAAAAATGGCCAGTCACTGTATAGCAATTAAGTAATGCCAATTACAATAAATTATTTTGTAAATATGTGAAGAAATTACTGAACCATTTTGAAAAATCATTTAAAGAAATATGAAAACCATAAACATACCTAAACTGTAAAAATACGTACAAATACCAATCAGTCTGTACATGTTTAAGAGAACTTGGTATCACTAATTTAATAAGTAAGAAGCAGATAAAAAATTGTTAAAATTAAGTGAAGAACTATTAAAACTATATTAGATTTACAATTTTGCTCCCCTTAATTTTAGTAAACTAACTAATGAAACAGCCTCATTTAATCTTGGCTTTTCACTTTCGTCTAGCCTTACCTGCCACAAGAGTTCCTTGCACTCCAAAGTTTGCTCCCAGGGACCAATTCTTGGATTTTTCTTCACCTGTTCCAATACAAAAAAATAAAATTTCTTATTCCCCCCACAAACAGCACGATGCCTAAATAAGGCATTTATATCTTTCTTATTATGTACATCATAAGGATGTTCATAGATCCATTTGTTGAGGGGATGTTCGATCTTTCCTATATAAAAGGAATGAGAGAAATCACAGAAAGATACATAAACAACCCCTACAGTTCTCCAATTAAATCCCTGACAGAATCGAAAAATATATCTTAAACTTGGCAACTTGATGATTTTTCCCGCATATATATTACTACACTGTTTGCATCCTCTGCATTTCATACTCCCCCTATTTCCAACTTGGCAACCTGTAACTTGACCCAATCCATCTTTTTGAATATTTTCATTTAAATTATTATGTCTTTTGAAACCAAACAGCTGTTTATCACCCAAATTTTCTCTAATTTAGGGTATTCCTCAAAGACATTCCAGTTATTTTTAATGAAGTTTTTAATAATGTGGCTCTCAGAACCAAGTTTAAGTAACACACTCCACTCATAATTTAACCTGTGACCCCCTTCCTCCTTATTGCTTAATTTACCACTGCCACTTACAGGGAGTCCCTTACCTAAAAGTGAAAAAAGCTTTTCATTTCTTCCCCCGATAGTCTCATCATGGAGGTCATCTAACATTTGTTTGCAGTAATCTCTTTCAATAAACATTTGTTTTAGTACCCTTAATTAATAATCCAGGGCTTGATCATCAGAAATAATCCTGGCCAACCAGACCATGTGGCCCTCAACCAAACGTCTCTTTGCTTGAATTGGTGACAACTATTAAAATGCAAATAATTGTTAGAAAAAGTTGGCTTCCCATGCAATTTGGACTTAAAATATTTTTTTTAATTATTATTACATCAAGGTAATCGATACTAAGATTGGAAATGTAACAAGTGAATTTCAAAAACTTAGTAGTACCATTGATGTAGTCAGTAAACTCTTTTAATTTAACTTTATCTCCATTCCATATTATAAATATATCACCCAACAATATTAAATAGGTTACCAAGTAGGGACTGAACACTGAGCTAAGAACATATTTCTACTCCCAGTTTCACAAAATAATGTCTGCATATAGTGGCACCCATAGCGACCCCACTAACTTGCCTAAATTATTCTCACTCAAAGAACATGAAATTGTTATTTAATACAAGTTCTGCTAAATCACAATTCATATTAATTTCACTGTTCAACAAGTCACTGCTCTTATCAAGAAATTCTCTAAACCATTCCATGCCTATATCATGGGGAATACAGGAGAATAAGTCACAACCCTCAATAGTCCAAATTATTATAATTAAACATTTTAAAACCATTGTAAGTTATAACATTATCAGCAGAAATGACTAAAGTAATACTATGTTTTTAGGGGGTCTCTATAGTTCCATCAATTCTAATAGAACATTCCATTAATTCCATCTCATCCCTCTGCCTCTCCCCCTCACCTTCTTCGGGGACCAGTTGAAATACTGTTCCTGTCCAGAGGCTTTTGTCTGGGCCCCTTGTGCTGTTCTCTCTGATTTCCTTAGAAGGGGAAGAAGAGGTAATAGTAATAATTGTAACATCTTATCAGAGTAATCGGAAGAGTCCATAAGTACTACCACTCCACCTTTATCCAGTCTCATAATCCTTATGGTCCCACCTGAGGTTAAATTTTGTAATGTTTCTTTTTCCACTCTACTTAAATTATTACTACAATGACAGGATGTTAAACTCAATGACTAAATATCCAGCTGACGTAATTTTTCAAAAACATTTATCACTGGAATGTTTGGGGGTACAAAAGTACTTTTTCTCTTCAGTTATTACTAGAATTAAACAAATATGTTATAGTGTCTTAAAACAAGATCAGTTTAGCATATTGTAAAGTTGACCTTTACCTAGATAAATTGTTACTTGAGGGGCTTATCACTCACATCCTATGTGAATTCCTACATATGGAGCAACCTATGGCACCAGTGACCTTTGGCATCCCAAAAGTCCATAAGGATGCCTTGAACCCACCTATGAGCCCTATTGTAGCTGTAAAAATTTCAAAGACATATCCTTAGTGGTTTATATTGACAGGAAATTAAATTTTTTTATAGGTGAGTCTATATATATTTTGAGAGATGTATGGGACTTTTTGAGACAACTAAGCCCAAATCTTAAAGTTGATGGTACCCTGTATATGTGCCTAGATGTAGGTTTATATGGATGTTTTCCTCTGTTAAGTGGCCTGGATAGCTTTGTAATCCCACTGTATCAGTAGATGAATTTTGAATTTTAATGAGTTTTATGGATTCAGTGTTCGACAACAACTTCTTGTTATTTGAAGGTGAATATTACAAGCAAATATAGGGCATAGCAATGGATGTAGTTTGTGTCCCCATGTTCACAAACATTATGTGGGTATGTCAGGAAAATAAATTATTTAATTCTGTATTTAAGAATTGTTGGTCCTTATATACTCAATATTTTGATGACATTTTTATATTATGTAGTAAATTGGAAGAATTTATAACATATATTAAATCAACAAGCTCTTATTTAGAATGTACTCACAAGGTGTTTGAAACTTCTGTTAATTACTTAAATGTTACTGTTTACAAAGATGAGGGCAAATTTAAGTCTAATCTATATAGGAAGTCCACATTTTCAAACTCTTACTTGCATTTTTCCAGTTCTCATCCTATGTTTCAAAAAAATAGTCCTTAGTGAAAGGCCAATTCATAATAATTTCTAGGATGATTACTGATGATTCAAATTTTCACACTGAATGTGGGCAGTTACATAAGATGTTAATAGGGGTTACCCACAGAATTTTGTAGAAAAATATTAGAGATGAGGTTCTTTCTTTTAGAGCTTCAAAATTTAAGCCCCTTTTAGGGCAGCCAAAACCACAGTGGGACCCATTACCTAGTCAAGATTTTACAAAACGTTGTTTAATCATAAACTACCATCCCTTGAGTAATGAAGTTAAGAGGATTATTCAGAAATACTGGGTAGATTAGATTAGTATAAGGCTAACTGCCCTTATCGGCCATTTTAAGCTGAGCCCATTACTCTATGTGAGAATCAAACCTGGCACCTTGTATTTGTAAGGTAAACACCTTACCATTATGCTAACTTCCCACCTTAGTATTTAAGACTGATAACAACCTAGCTCAAAGCTTGGGGGAACCAGCCAAGAATATTTATACAAAAAGATATGAACTTGAAAAATTATTATGAAAAACAACATTTTACTTATCTTAGGCCCTTAAAAGGTATGAGGAAATGTAGGTATTGTAATTAATGCTCACATATTTTTGAAGCTAGTGCTTTGATCCTGGGTCCATTTTTCCTTATAATTTTATTTTTGCAACTAAAGGGGTACTATACATTGCTCACTGTGACCCTTGTGGAGCATTCTCTGTAGGAAAGACAGGAGGTCACTAAACAAAATAATTTAAAAGTAGATTTATGATATTCTAACAATGCATTGTATAAACATAAAATGCAATGTGTGAACCATGGAAAGTTCTGGTTTGTTGTCTTAGAAAAAGAGGAGGCCCCTGGGAAACTGTCTTAGAGGCTAAGGAATTGCATTGGCAACTGTGCTTAAATTCCCAGGATCCACCAGTACTAAATGAGAATGCATCCATAGCAAACATTCTAAAAATTAAAAGTTTAGATTTATAATGTTTATTTCTTGGATCAGATTTATAATAGATTTAGGTAAGTCTATTTGATAGGGGAAATTAAAATTCTATTATAGGAATAGTCCATTTTAGTTTTACCGATTGACTTCTTCTGGCTTTTTTCCCGGTTAGGGGTCGCCACAGCGGATCACCTGTCCGCTCATGATTGGCAGTGGAGTTTTACAGTGTTGAGTCGCCAGTCCGGCACCCAATCTTCCACAGAAGGCACACACATGCATGCACTCATGCCTAGGGTGAATGTAGAGTATCCAATCCACCTACAGCATGTCTTTGGGATGTGGGAGAAAACCGGAGCACCCGGAGGAAAGCCACGCGAACACAGGGAGGACATGCAGACTCCGCACAGAAGGCACCCCAGCTGAGGATCGAACCGGAGAACCTCTTGCTGTGAGGCAGCAATGCTAACTGCTGCACCACCGTGGCCGCCCTTAGTTTTACTGATTGTAATTGTTCTAATTTAAAAAAAAATCTTGGTCTTGACTATATATAAAACAACATGTACAGGATTCAATTGGAAGTGATTAAGTGATTTTGTCTATATGTCAATAGATGTAATTGAACTAGATTTTCTAGTTCTGAAGAAGTCTACGATAATAGAGGAGGATGAAAGTGCTTAACCAAACTCATTTTATGTGTACAAGAAATACTTTTTGTGTCTATCATATACTGGAGTATTTTTTCACCTTCTACACTACCTTTTGACTGTTTAAGTGTTTTTGGAACTGAAGATGTAATGCTTGGATTGATCACATATATGACGTGACTACTAGTCATGAGATTGCTCATGTGAATGTGCAAACATGCACAAATTAATTATATTATTAAAGTCAGGGCATGGAATATGAATTCAGATCTAATTTAGCATTTAAACAAAACCTCTCACTTTCAATGCTTTTAAATGTTACTGGATAGGGGCTCACTTAATCCAGTGAACACATTTTGCTGGTTAGTGTTTGCTACATTGAACAACAAATATGTATCAGTTAAGTTTCTTATAGTCATTGTCTGATTTGATATAGGACTGTGCTACAAAGTGATTACTATTAATGATAACACCTAAGAGCTCTATGAAGTATATGAATTATTTGAATGAAAGAGGTAATATTTCTCAACATGTCTGAAATAACTGTTTGCAATGAGATGCACTTAAAGCTCTATCCGGCCCAACTATTGATTTTCATAGGTTATTACTTAGACACTAAGACATAGCAGGCATTTTCCTTTGAGCGAATGACAGGTATTGTCTGTATAGTTCATATTCTGCTGCCAACAGATCTTTAGTTGTCCAACCTCTGCTTCAGAACCAGACTAATGAAGGCCCAAGAACTGATGATGATGATTACACAAATGAGATACCACAACAGGATTCTTCAGCAGACCACAAGAATTTAGATGTTCTAGGATTCTAACCCCTTAAATAAACCCCTCAGGATTTCTACATCATGCCAGAAAAGGTGAATGATTTGCTTCTCTTCCACCCAAAAGGCTAAGGACAAGGAATGTGGTCTAGAAAAGAATCTAAAATTCACATCAGTGACTTAGAAATGAGAGCAATCCTCCTTTCCCTCTTAATATAGCTGAAGTAAAGTCCATGGGTCTGTGTTTCCATTTCTTTGAAAAAACAAGAAAATGGACCTGACCAGCATATGTAAAACTTATTTATTGAAACAGAACAGAATACATTTTAAAAATGAACTGATCACTTTCGTCTTTACGCGTTGCAAGACTTCATCAGAGTGACTTACTACCATTGCAAATGGCTAGATATAACAAACCGTAAATTAATCATGATGCATACTTCGGCATAATTAAATGATGTCATACTGGATGAGGTGAAGCGGTTTACTTAAAAACATAGTACAAATTGATGATGTGAGTATCTACTAAAGTGCAAACAATGCCACAACAATAAATATACTAAAACCACTGAATATTGTATCTTTCTACAATAAAGTCAAATTAATTAATTAATTCATGTTTGTATTAATATAAATATAAATATAAAAGTTAATGTAATAAAAATCCATAAAAATGGTGATTGTATTATATTATATCATAGCTGCTTTCCTCCTAAGAACACTTGCTAATGAAACAGTGTCATTAATGCCAGGGCTAGTTGAGGCATTAAGCTTCAATTATCAAGTTAAGTTCTTAAATTCAAGAAGTGTTTCTAGATCCCCACTGTTTGCTTTTTACAGACTTGGATGTCACGGTGGTACGGCGGTAGCATTGTTACCTCACAGCAAGAGGTTCTCCCGTTCGATTCTCGGCTGGGCTTGGGAGTGCCTTCTGTGCGGAGTCTGCATGTCCTCCCTGCGGTTGGGTAGCGTTTGAAAGACATGCGTGTGTAAATGGGCGTGCCTTCATTGAAGGTTGGGCATCAAGCTGGCACCTTGGCGTTTCGTAAAAAAAATATACTGCCAATCATTAGCGGACCAGAGTTCTGCTGTGGTGACCCCTTACTGGGAAAAGCCGAAAGACAAACAACAACATTGACAGTGTGGTTGTCTCAGATTACAGTGGGGCTCTAGAAATACTTCTTGAATTTAAGAAATTAACTTGGCAGTCGAGGCTTAATGCCTCGACCAACCCTGGCATTAATGACAATGTTTTGTTAGCAAGTGTTCTTAAGAGGAAAGCAGCCATGTTATAATATAACATAATCACCAATTGTTATGGACTTTTATTGCGTTAACTTTTATATTTATATTTATATTCATACTAACATGAGGTAATTAATTAATTGATTAATTAATTTGACTTTATTGTAGAAAGATACAATGCTCAGTGGTTTTAGTATATTTATTGTTGTAGCATTGTTTGCACTTTAGTAGATACGCACATCATCACTTTTTGCTATGTTTTTTTTAAAAAGCCGCTTCATCTCATACTGTATGACATCTTATAATTATGCAGGCGTGAGCATCATGACTGGTTTATGGTTTGTTATATCTAGCCATTTAAAATGTTTCTGTTCTGTTTCAATAAATGAGTTTCACATATGCTGGTCGGGTGCATTTTCTGTTTTTTTAGTCTGCTTGGTGTGCCTGTCATTTTGTTTCCATTTATTTGGTCAACATGGTAGCAGTCTGGAACATTAATTTGCAGGGAAAGATGCATAACTACCCTGTCTACAGAGAGACCATGATAATCTGAGTGAGTGGTTTCAAAAACAGATTCTTATCTGCTGTTCACATTTCAGGGGATTCAACTGCATGACAGTCAGGCAGAGCAGGTACCTTGTAATTTCCCCTAAGATAACTGTCTGCAAGAGCGATATTCAGGATGTGGAGGTGCCTAGCCTGAAGTCCTTTTGCCTGCCCCTTAAACATAGGATCACAGGTGCATAGGTATATACAAGGCTAACGATAAGTAGGACACTATAAGTGTAGCTGTGCAACCCAAATGTGACCCACAAATTCGATTCATATAGATTTGATTTACTGACTGCCTTTGTCCATCAGATACATAAGCTCTAGACCAGGTGAATTCTTTGCTTCTCTGCCACCCAAAAGGCTAAGGACAAGGAATGTGGTCTAGAAAAGAACCTAAAATTCACATCAGTGACTTAGAAATGAGAGCAATCCTCCTTTCCCTCTTAATATAGCTGGAGTAAAGTCCACGGGTCTGTGTTTCCATTTCTTTGAAAAAACAAGAAAATGGACCTGACCAGCATATGTAAAACTTATGGGGTGAGTTTCTGTTTACCCATCCATTAGTCCAACTTGCTCTTAAATAGGAATAGGGAGGAACTCTGCTAAAAATGGATGGGGAATCTGTTTCAGAGAATGGAAATTCTCTGAGAAACATATCTGTCTATCCAACATATCCTGTTTATATTGCAATCAAAACGTAGGTCTTTTAATCTAGTAACTCTGATGCTGTTTGTTTTGTTCATGTGCAAAAGGTTCATAAACCAGGGTCCAGGGATGCCCTGTATGCTAGGTAAAAATCACCTCTCAAACGTCTGTATGATACTGAGTAAAAAGACTGCACTTTAAGGGGATCAGCATATGATGTTGCGTTTACTTGCTGTATTCTTTTTGTAAACAACTCTTGTGGACATTGCAGTTGCTGCATGTGTCTGATCAGGTACATACGAAAGGGGGCATTATACTCTATGATGGGTTTGATGAGGGCAGAGTTCAATGGTGTGATGACCTCTCTGGACCTAGATGTTATGCCCTGTCTTATAAGTTAAGTAACATAGAAGGATTTTTGTACTACCTTGCACACATGGTGGTCAAAGGCTAGTCTACTATCTACTTGAGTTCCTAGATCCCTGACTAATGAATCAACTTTTAGGAGTGTTTTATTGATGATGTAGTGGCCAAATTCCCAAAAGGTAATATAATGCATTTATTGGTATTGAGTTATAAGCCATGGCTTTGGCACCAAGCATTTGTTTGTGTTAGACCTTCCTGAAGGGTATTCTCATCTTGGGGGGATTCAGTGACTGCTCCCAGTTTGCAGTCATCTGTGAACTTGGTTAGCCAGAGCATATGACATTGGCTTTGATATCCAAGAAATAGATGCCAAAAAGGAGTGTGCTGAGCACAGATTCCTGGGAGGACTCCACTGGTGACTGGCTACTTTGTGATGGTGGCCTCAGCAGCTAGCTACCCAGTTTGTTATAAAGGGGTTTACACCTAGTTCTATAAGTTTTTTTTTTGACAATGTCTTTGTGAGGAATTGTATCAAATACTTTAGCCAGATCGAGGTAGCCAGTATGCATAGTTTTCCCTTCATTCACTGCCTTAGTGACCTTTTCAAAGAAGTCCACCAGATTCAGTATGCAAAACTTTCTTTTGAGAAAGCAAAACTAGGATGGATCTAGTGCCTGGAGGTCTCCTATGTCCTTGTTGAGAATTTCCATGATAATTCTTTCCATGGCTTTGCAAATAAGACTAGTCAGACTAATGGGTCTCTAGTTTCCAGGATCTGTTGAAGGTTCTCCATTATGAATGGGTATGAATGTCACAGTCCTCTTTTCATATGACACAAAGCCTTTTTAAGACTATAGTTAAATAATGTCAGTGGTTCTGATAAGTTGTATTTTAAACTGTTCAGCAGGCATCCTGGGATGTTATCTGGGCCCAATGAGGCCCTGATCTTGCTTTAGTGAGCACAGCCAGTACATGCTCTCTATTTACAGTTGGAGGGGGTATATTTGAGGGTATTTGGGGAGGATAGTTGGGGTGAGAAGGAGTTAAAGTTAGAACAAAAGTTATCTACTAACATGTTCACTATATCTCTAGGCATAGTGAGTTTGGCACCATTAACCACCAGTTCAGTACATTGCTGTGTGTTGTCATTGAGGGTTCTCACACAGCTGAAGAAGCCTTATGGTTATCTCTCAGTAGCAAAGCTATCTTAACCTCAAAATTGGCTTTGCATGACCTAATTATCCTTCTTTGTTACCTACTGAGTTTGAGGAGAGAGTTTTTATCTTTCTGGGAATTAACCTTCCTGACGTTTGCCTTATTTTTTTTTTTTTTGCTTTTGTTGCACATCTTGTTTAATTTGGAATGCTACCAAGGCAGATTGTTATTTGTTTTGATATATACAGATGAAAAGATAAAAAAAACTTATAAAAACATAAAACCGAAAGGGACCAGTGAGTAAAGCTCCTATTTTACAAAAGAATTAAGGGCTTTCATCCGCTGTTAAAATGGACTTCATCAGAATAACTCAATACAAAAAAGTATGTATGTGTCAACTGATTTATCAAAAAACAATAAAATTCTATCACCCTATTTAAACAGACAAGCCAGCATAAAATAAAAACTAATTTTTGTAATATTGTAAAACATACAAACAATCCCTCTAGGGTCAAAGACCATCACAGTGATTCATAAAAATCCCATAATGTGCTACAAAAGTACAAAACCTATTAAGGACCATGTTAAATCAACCAGGTCAAATACCCCAGTTTTCATAAAATAAACTGTGCCTTTAACTTCAAAACACAACTAATAGAAGCCAACTCATTAAACCGTGGTGGGGCAGCGGGATTGGCTTTTAACTGCCATTTCAACTCCTTATATTCAAGATATAGATCAGTAGGCCCCTTGGTCTTAGATCTACTTGGTCAATGGCAATAAATTTAAAATAATGAAGGGGATTATTGTTAATATGCTTATCTAATGCATTCCTATTGTCGTCCCGCTGAATGTCATAAACATATTGATATATCCTTTGTTTGAATGCCTTTTAGTTATACCAATATAAAAACCTTCACAACATTGGCACTTTGCAACATAGACAATCCCCTTGTTATTACAATAAAATCTTTACACTAATTTAATAACACAAAAGTTTTTAATAAACATCTCAGTCGATTCCAAAATATGTCTGCAATTGGAACAATGCCCACATTTTACCATGACCCATTCAGGGTTCCCTAATAGTGGTTTTCCAAGGAGGGTCTTAAAACAAACATCTTTTTTTTTATACAATAGTGGGCTTGATCCCTACCTTACTAAGATGTGCTTGTTCAGTTCAAATAATATTCCATTTTTGTTGATGATATTATGGATACCATCAAAGTGCATGTTATATGTAAATACTAAAGCTTTTTGAAAGTCTCTTTTGTTGCCAGGGGAAGTTACACCATTATGGTTCTGGATACCAACAATTCTATCACCAGATCCCAGTAAAAGGAAAAATATCCTACTTGCCTTTTCCTCTCAACATCACTGAAAATGCTGTTTAAAAATGATTCTGAGTAATCTCTTCTTTTCAACATCAACTTAAAATGGAAAATTCTCCTTGGAAGATGTCATCATTGTTAACCATTCTAGCCAGTCTCACACACTCTCCCTTCACCAAAGATTTATTTTTTGGTTAAAGGGGTGCCAACTATCAAAATGAAGTAACAAGGTAGAATAAGTTGGTTTTCTATACAGTGTGGACTCAAACTTTCTCCCAATTTTATCTTTAATTAAGGCTATATCAAGGTAGTTTGTCTGGCATTTTACATTGGCAAAACCTCCAGGAAACTCAGAGAACGTATTTAAGAGCATTCATTAGACATTAAGAAGCATAAATCTATTAATGCATTTCTGGAAATTTAGAAATACAGAGTGATCATAATTTTAAGTTTTTAGTGATCAAGCAGGTTCAGTTAGACCTGAGGGGTTTTATTACGTATGAACAGTTAGAAAAAAGTGAATTAAGATGGCAGTTAAAATTAGATGCCACTAGTTTCCCAGCGTTGAATGAATCATGTTTCATCATTTCTGTTTTAAAACTAAAATATTTGAGTATTTAAGTGGATTCAATTAAGGTTTTAATTATTTTATTATTATTTTTTTATGACAGACTTTTTTACAGGCTGTTTTTTAAAATGTGATGTAAAATCCGAGATATTTAAATGTATGGTGTATATTGTATGTTTAGCTCTGATGAAGTTCCATTTAAGGAATGAAAGCGCTTAACTTGTAGCGAATAAAGGATTTATTCTTGGTACCAGTGGTTGTCATTCATGAACTACAGCAGGTTTTGGGATATTAATAGTTCAAGATTTACTTGCATTGGTTTGTAGTTTTCAATATACTGGGCAAGTTGAAATATACTTCTTGGCCATTATGTATGTATTTATTCATTTATTTGACTGCAAGCAGACATCTGATGTATACACAGTCATACAAGTGGCTGTCATTGATGGTTACAGATATGTGTTTTTGTGTGTGTGTGTGTGTGTGTGTGTGTGTGTGTGTGTGTGTGTGTGTGTATACAAAGCTTGTATAACGTTTTGCTGAGAAAGAAGTATGCAGGGCTGGGAGAATGCAAAATATTTTGTGCAAAAAAAGGAAGAGTAACATAGTTTTGCGATGTTGCTCTAAATGGATCTAAATATACCACAGGACATAAATGAACAAATTTGGGAAAAGAGAAATCCAATTAAAAATAGCCTATATGGACAAGAAATTTTTACTGTGTGCGTTGATTGGTTAGAAATGCTTACAGCACTGGTTCATTTCCAGGCTGAGGTATATTCTGCATTGTTATTTATTTAATTGCAACATAAAGGTGTAGTTGTTGAAAATTCTATAAACATTATATTACACAAACTGGTAACTGGCATTTCATTAAAACGACAAACTTTATTAATTCACTTAAAAAGGATAAGACCTTTGACTCTTAACATTCATAGGTTTAAGCACATACAGACAACCTTGTCTTTAACAAAGAGATAGTAATTCTATTTAGCTAATGAGAAAGCACATTAAAAACTAAATTAATTAATCGGATAATAATTCTTAAATTTTCATAGCCTTGTCTTGAACAATAAAAGTATAGAAACTACATACTACGTCTGCTAACTATAATATAGTTATGACTGACACATATTGAAATCCAAGAAAACAGGCATGTGTATCTTTTTACAGTTCAGTAAATATACAATTTTTGTTAAGCTATGTAGATGTGCATTTGTTACTAATACAGGGTCCTAATTATATAGGTGTACCTGCTAAGAAAGCAAATTTACAAATTCATGCCCCACTGCAAGGTGTGTGAATTTACTCATTCATACATTTTGAGTGTGATAATTTTGGAACCTCTTCTTTGAATTTTGATGTCCCTACCCACCACCACCCTCATCACTATGATTCTGAAAGCCAAGACATTAGGATGTATGATCCCAGAAGTCTACATGCTCTGCTGTTTGCTCAGTTCACATGTTCATTTACATTCAAGAAGCACTTTGCATTAGCCGTAACTGTATTAATCTAGCTATTGACTTCTCAGTAAGTAAAGGGATGTAAGTTTAACAAGTACAAGCCTAATCATGTGCCTAACATTTTGGCTGATTTTAATAACTGGCAATAGCAGAGGTTTCAGTGAACTGAGCCTATTATTAGGTGACCTTTAGATTAGACTGTGTCAGCATGAACAATGACAAACACATTCCTGTATTACCTAGGAATTGTGGCATTTCTAGTCACAAAAATAATTTCATAGCTGATAGCAGTAGGGTACAGATTCAAAAAAGCTGCAAAGCTTAATATTTCAGGGCCTTTACGTTTTTGTTACTGAATTAAAACTCACCTTATAAGGACTGACAGAAAATGTGTTTAAAAAGTTGTTCTGTACTGAATCTTTGTCAGTTTCTTCTGTAACCCCAGCTGTAGCCTTGATCTGTATAACATTTAGAGAGTCTGCCTTCAGACTGATGTGAACTTTGCATGTTGGGTAGCACCCAAGAAAGGAAGATCTAGATGTCAGAGCCCATTGATACACACCAAATCAATCAACACATCCTATTCACTCGGATGTTTTTCCAGAGTTTTTACCCCCTCTAGGCAGCAGGCTGATAACATAACTGGTAACAGTTTGAGACGCTTTTATATTTGCTGTGCTAAACTGCAGTACAACCAAAAGGTGTGTGTTCTACACCAACAACCGTAGCTCTATAAAAATGTCTCCTATTAAAGCCTTGAAGCTTTTGCAGTTGTGGGAGAACTAAGAAATGGATTTCTATGCTCATATAAATGATTTACTGGTTCCATCTATATATTGTCCACTCTCATCTTTTTGCATTCCTTTTTTCTGTCTACCATTTACAGGCATTCCACTAGTCACACGTATACATGTACACTATCTCCTTTGTGCAGTTCTGGACATGAAGTTTGCAGCTCAAGTATTTTCTTATTACTGCTTGAATTAATACTTCAAAGTAAAGCTTGGTCAAGTGTAAACAAAGAATTCTGGGCACAAGTCATTTGTCATAGCTGTACAGACTGATTGAATTCTTCCCTATGCATTACTAGAATAAATATATGGAATAATTTAGTCTTGCAGATGTTTGCAAACTCTTTACTTTAGCAAAGAAAGTCTTTAAGAGCAATTATATAAATCTTGTCATCATAAACAACTCTGAATTTAATCTGCCCAGCCAGGTATCATTTCTATTTGCCACTAACAGATTTTCTTTTAAGATTTCTGCCAAAAATAACATTTCCCTTTTCATGCATTGTTCATCTAGATTCATTTTACTTTAGGCTACTGTTGTTATACAGCCCTTTAAAATGTATACATATCTTACTTTGTGTAGAAGTTTGGAGAAATAAAATGATAACATGCTTTCTTGCAAATTCCTTCTCAGAGCTCATGAAAATTATGCATCTCACTTCAGTTTATTCTACCATAATGAATGAAGTTCCTGTCCTAGCAAATCATTTGTGTTCTCTAAGGCACAAAATCCATCCTCAGACTCTTTTTATAACAACCAATCATAAATCACAGGGCCTAGCTATTAACAAGACATGTGGTCTGCAATAGTCTGCGATTTATTATTCCCTACTTCTTTAGATCTGTAACTGTGTTTTTTCTTTTTAACTTTAGACACGCAGGTGAGACTGTCTCACAAAACAACCCTTGTTTTATATGAAGGAAGTAGTGTTCTGTGACATGCCTTTAAACAGTTGTATCACGCTTCTTCTTCTGTGTCCTTTTAGAGTTTTTATTTATGGGATATATTAAGAAAACTAATCTGCAAGCCATCTGTTGTATTTCACTGTAATAAACATTTTTGTCAGACATTTTTGTGGCTAGGGGATGTATTTTTGTTGGCACATGTAACTGCATTTCTCATTACAATGTAATAGTCCTTTCTTGTTTTTGAAAGCTTTGTTTAATTTCCCTGCTTTTTATTTCACCATTTGCATTCTGAATTTTTATTCAACTAAACTGTTTCAGGATGTTAATGGCTATGCTGCCCGACTAGTGCTCGTGAAGTAACAACATGTGTACAAAAAGCATTCCCATGCAAACTTCGTGATGCGGCATACAAAATGAAGAAAGTGTCAGGGAATGGTAAGGTGTTCTTGCCAAGATATGGTTCCAAACTTTTTATCTGGTTATAGGCAGCATTACCATACAAACACACCAAAATCACTGAACGGAATAGCTGAAGAATACTCACATTTATGACTTTTATTTTGGATTACATGCTCTGAGATTTATCTTCTTCCTGTAATATATCATTTTAATTTTTTTTTTATTTATGACTTTTAATTTAGTAGGTTCATAGTTTCATAGGTTCATAGGTAGGTACTAGGCTATCGGCCCTAGGGCCTATACAAGCCCAACCAAAAAGGTACCCTGGCTTTTGCCACCCAAGAAAATTATTTTCCTGTGCCACTGTCGAGCAGAGCCACAGAAGTGATCCCTAGGGTGAATTTCCTATTTCTCATCCAATCATCAAGATTTTTCTTGAAGAGTGCTAATGAGGAACTTTGTTTGGTATAGATAGGTAGTTTATTCCAGAGTATGGGAAGTCTCTGGGACAGGAATCTATCCCTCCAGCATGTTCTGTTTATTGTGGTGACAAGGTTTAAGTCCCTAGAGCATGTAGCTTGGAAGGATTGGGATTTCTTTAAGTGGAGCATGCCCAACAGCTCTGGGTTTGACATAGCTTTGTATGTTAGGCAGAGATCACCTCTGAGTAGGTGATATGCGATGGAGTAAAGCTGGAGTTTTTTGAGACGGTCTGCGTAGGGCATCAGTTTGAGGCCAGTAATCCTCTTTGTGAGGTATTTCTGCGGCCTTTCCAGTTGTTGTAGATGTCTTGTGAGGTACATACCAAAAGGGGCATTGTACTCTATAAAGGGTCTAATGAGTGTTGAGTAGAGGGGGAACAATGACCTCTTTTTTTTTTGGATGAGAAACCTTTTGTGATGAGGTGTGCCACGTAGAAGGATTTCCTGGCTACTGTGGTGATGTGATTATCAAAGGAGAGACTACTGTCCACCAGTGTCCCAAGGTCTCTTATCACACTTTTGGTGTTAAGTATACTTCCGCCTATGTTGTAGTTCATGGGTACAGAGTTTTTACCAAAGGGGATGACAATGCACTTTTTGGCATTCAGCTTGAGGCCATGGATTTGACACCAGGCATCTGTCTCAGTGAGGCCCTTTTGTAAGATGTCCACATCGTTAGGAGTTTTGATTATGGCTCCTAGTTTACAGTCATCTGCGAACTTCATTAGCCAAAGACCTTCTTTGTTAGCCTGTACTTCAGAGAAGTAGATGCCAAACAGAAGAGGACCCCCGGCTGAACCTGGTGGTACTCCACTTGTCACTGGTTTGAAGTCGGATTTCGAGTCTGCTACTTTCACAGTGTGGGTTCTCTCAGTGAGCCAGTTGGCAACCCATCTTGTGACATAGAGATTTATACCTAGTTTAGTGTGTTTATCTATAATTCCAGAGTGGGGGATGGTGTTGAAAGCCTTGGCAAGATCTAGATAGGCTGTGTGAACCACCTTACCCTCATCTACGGCTTTGGTGACTGCTTCAAAGAAGTCTATCAGGTTTAGGAGACATGATCTGCCTTTTACAAACCTGAACTGGGTGGGGTCCAGAGTTTGGAGATTACCGATGTCTTTGTTTATAAGTTCCATGATGATACGTTCCATGGCCTTGCAGACCAGGCTCATCAGACTAATGGGGCAGTAGTTCCCAGGGTCCGTGGTGGCTCCCCCCCTTGTGGAGTGGGACAACCATCGCTGTGCACCATTCAGCGAGCACAAAGCCTGAGGTGAGGCTATGATTGAACATGGTACTTAGGTGGGGTGCCAGTTCGTTCTGTAGTTCATGTAGAACGCAGCCTGGGATGTTGTCTGGTCCCATGGATGCTGTGTTCTTGGCTTTGGAGAGTGTGTTTTTTACCTGTGCAGCCATGATTACAGGAACTTTGCATTCTTCCGGTATAGAGATGGGCCCTTTATGGGGTGAGAGGGGGGGGGGTAAAGTTAGCATTGAACCTATCTGCCAGGATGTTGGCAATATCAGTTGGGTCTGTATATTTAGTGCCATTGTGCTGTAACTCAGAGCAGATCTGAGTGTTGCCATTGAGATTATTGACATAGCTATACAATGCTTTATGGTTGTCTTTAGAATCAGTGGCGATTTTGTTTTCGTAACTAGCTTTGGAAGATTTTATCAGGAATCGCAGCTTCTTACTGAGGCTGACCAGGGAGCTCCTCCACTCATGGGATTTTACTCTTTTTTGCAACAGTTTCTTCCTTCTGTTGTACAATTTGTTTATGGCAGGGGTCCACCAGATTGGCTTCCTTTTTTTGTAGGATAGCATCTTGGTTCTGTTTGGGATAGCATGATCCATGCACTCATGTAAGTGCTTATATAGTGCAATTGTGTAGGATTCAGTAGTTATAACTTTATTGTCCATCTGCACGGATGTCATGAAGTTCACCACTTCTGTCTTAAGAATCATGAAGTTGGCTTTGCAGAAATTTTTTACTGTGGTTTCCTTAATGGGGGGTGGGGGCAGGATGTGGATATCAAGGGTGATTAGCTTATGGTTGGATCAGACCAATGAGGCGTTGACTTCAGGTGTGGAACACCGGTCACTCATGTTGGTAATGACTAGATCTAGGATATTGTTGCTCCTGGTGGGGGTGTGGATAAGTTGATCCAGGGCATTGGAGTTTATGAATTCCAGAAAGCATTGAGCGAAGGAGCTGGTACATGAGTAGTTTTCCCAGTTAATGGTGGGGTAGTTGAAATCACTCATTATTAGGGTGTTTGGTTGAACTCTAATATTTTCCAGTACATCAAGAAAAGAGGAGTGGGAATCCTGGGGCATGGTGGGAGATCTGTAGCAAGCTACAATATGGATTGCAGTTTTGCCCAGAGTTAGTTGCACTTGAATAACCAAGTAGTGTGACATATTTTGAAACTGGAAAATCACGTTTGCATTACATGGCATTCAATTATTTAAGTACATTTAATGTTTGCCAACCTTTTTTCACAATTTTCTGTGGAAGCATAGTGTTGGGTCTACAATAAACAGACAAGGCTGTTCTCTGTCCTTCTCCTTTGATATTTCCTGGAGACTCTAACCCTTTCCACATACTTTTTAGCAGTTTATGGGATATACTATTGTTAATGTTTGTTCAGATGTTTCCTGCAGAGTGCTACACCTCCAAATAAATGTATTTTTTTAAACAGTTGTTAACCTTTTATATCCATTTTTTGTAGTGTAAATATAAGTACATTTACCTGACAAAAAAACAAGACAAGACAAGAAACTTAACAGGCCAGATTCATTAATGCCTACACTAAGTGTACAGCAAGTGTACACTGATCTGAATACACAACACAAGCATAACTTCCACCTTCTTCCTACTAATTTTGCTTTTCCTATTGATTTTCTTGTAACCTTAAATATCGAGAAGGATTCATTAAGGTTACCCCAATGTGTAGATTACATCTACACTTACTGTAATCTTTCGGAGTTAATAGACAGGGCAAAAATGTGATAGGAATGTTCTTGAGTACAAATCATGTACACTTAGTGTAGGCATTCATGAATCTGGCCCAATAAGTATGCCTTTTTAAAGTGCATCTAACATCTCACCTCCCTTTTTTCAAGGCAGTTCTCCAACTTCTGCTTTATGCAGTGTTCCATCCTGTGTATAACATGATTGCAAGACATAGCCACTTATAAAATGTAGTCAGTAATTCCATGGAGAAATACAAGAACTGTACACATAATGAGATGAAGGAATTGTTTGCAGAAGGGGTAATTTCTAATGAAGAATATCGACCTTGCAAAGCAAAGTACCTTAAGTAGCCAGTTTTGTTTGGCAGCCATCCATCCACAACCCCTTTTTCCCATTTTTGCACATGGGGTTGGGGTGTCAGTTCAACAGTAACATTCATCTACAGCCAAGATTAAAGACCTACTTCTTTCTCATATGCATCTTGTTCTTTCCAGCCATGACACATTAACTTGATGCATTTCCCCCTTATTAGATACATTGCTAAAACTTTACTAGCACCTGTATTTGAGATATTAATATTGGTGCAGAATCACAGAACGTTCACTGTTTTATTAAAACAAATTATAATCCACGTTAAGCGCTTTCACCCAGGAATCTCCCGAGCCTCATCAGAACACTTAATAAAGACAACAGCCAGCCTTTTATATAAATATTCACTCTCATTTCCACCAATAAAATTATCCCATTAATAAATATGAGCAATCCTACTGAATAATCCAACTCTTTTCATTAATTTCACTAATATAATACTTTTGTTTTATAATAAAAACTATAAACATTGACAATAATAATACTAAACCTTTCTTAAAAATATATCAGTTCATCAGTTTTTAAATTCCTAAATATAATCACAAAAAATACAGTACAAATACATATTTGGCATGTGTAAAAAATAAATTATAATTTTGCTGCCCTTAATTCAAGGACACTATTGATACTTAAATGGTCATTCAACCCTGGTTTTCTAGTGGCATCAAGTTTTAATTGCCAAAATAACTCTTTGTATTCCAGATGGGCTTCCCATAATCCACCCCTTAGGTCTTGCTTGACCTGTTCAATTATATAAAATTTAAATTTACTGTCTTTACATTCCTTCTGGTGTCTGTACAATGCATGTGTGTCTTTATGTAATGAGACATCATGCATATGTTCATATATTCGTCTTCTTATAGGTCTCTCCATCTTACCTATATAGAAGCTGGGACATTCTTCACATGTAGCAATATAGACTACTCATTTACTATTACAATTGAAGTGCTCCTTAGCTATGATTCTAAAATTTCTAGCTGAGAGGTATAAACTGTCATGTTCTAAAATATTAACACACTGATTACAAAATCCGCATCTATATGTACCCACGTTTTTCCGGGTAATTTCTGTCCTGATTTCCATTCTTTGAACCTCTAGCATTTATTTTATATTCATGTCCCTTCTCTTAATAAATGTCAGATGTGAAGGGATGTATTTACTAATTTCAACATTAGTTGTTAATACTTTCCAATATCTTTTAACAAGTATATTCGATTTCAGTCGAAGAAGGAGTACAGGTATGTATAAATGCTAGATCATAAGCAACATCTGGATCTTCTGTTTTGTTCAAGATATCAATCTCTTTCCCTATAATAGGTTGAAATTTCCCTTCTCTCTCTTTCTTCACCTCTCTTATTGATGGGTTTATTAAGGAATTAGGATATCCTCTTTCCAAGAAAAATGTTTTCATCAATTTTGTTTCATCTATAAATATAGTTTCCCCTCTGCACATTCTAGAGGCCCTAATAAGCTGACCCTTAATAATACCTTTCTTTTGGTTATACGGATGTTCACTATCATAATGTAAATAGGAGTTTGAATGAGTTACTTTCCGAAATAATCTGGATTGGAACTTCATCTCTTCCAAATCTTTGTAAATAGGCACGTCAGAGTAATTAATTCTTTCTTTTGATGTGTTAAAGGTGAATCTCAAAAAAGGAGTTGTTTTGTTAATATATTCTAAAAATTGGTTCAGTTACATACCAGTACCCTTCCAAAACAGACAAATATTGTCCAAAAATCTAGTGTACAATACTAGATTTTCATACAATTGTGTTTGAAAAATTTAATTTTTCTCCCAGTAATACAAGATGAAACTGGCATATAAAGAGGCGCACGTGGCCCCCTTCGCCACTCCTTTTTCCTGTTTGTAATATTCACCAATAAAAAACATGTAGTTGTTTCTTAATATGGTTTCCAAAAATTCCAAGATTAAATTCCTTTGTTCATTACCTAGATAATCACATTAAATAAGGACATCCTGAAACCACTCAAGTCCTATATTGTCTGGAATACTGGGAAATAAATCAACCACATCTATAGTGGTCATAATTAAATCAGTTCCAAATTTATCCTGGGTAACTTTCATTAAAAAATCCCAAGAATCCTTTGAAATGTGTTTCAAAGATGTTAAAAACTTCTTCAAAGTGTAGTCTATATATTTAGCTAATGATTCAAGCTTTGAGCCTGCCCCAGCAACTATAAGCCTAAAGTGTATTTTTTCTATATTTTTATGTGTTTTAGGTATCCCAAACACAACTGGGATCCTGGGCCTAGTAACTGTCAGAAAATCCAAAAGTCTTTTTAACTATTAAACCCTGTAGAAAATGGTCATTGATATAAAAATTCACCTTAGAATAGGAAATAAAAATCTATTTTCTGGATACAACACTGTACTTACTATCGTCATTTAAAATATCTAACATATTTGTTTCATAATCTATACTATCCATGAGAACTACTCCCCCTCCCTTGTCAGGTTTCATTACCCTACAACCCCGATTTTGTAACTTGTTGACTAATTCTCTATCACTATCTGAAAAATTATTTACTTTAATTTTCTTGGTGTTCATCTTTCTTATTTCATTTTCTACTAGTTCTTCAAACACCTTAAAAATAGGGTTCGGGGGGGGGCTGAAAATGCTCTTCATAGTCAGACAAGAGTTCAGTGGTTTGGTACCTTTAAAAAAACAACTGAGGTGTATTTTTCATAAAAACAATTTTAACTCAATCAGTGTGTCCACTATTCTTAAAGGTCTCGCTGGGACATATTGAAATCCCTTAGTAAATAATTTAAAATAATCTTCATTGATGGTCAGGTCTGTATAATTAAAAATATAAAAGTTACCTTGGGTGTTTAAAATACCAGAATAAGATGTCTTGATTCCTGAATCACTTTCCAGACAAGTGGTGTCTAATTCCACTGATTCTCTTTTTAAAATGTTCTCCTGTAGCTCCCTCTCCTTGTGTTACCCGCTCCCCTGCCCTGTTGTAGGCATTTTTGTATACTCAGTTGTTGTTGGTTCTTTGTTTTTCTGCTTGCCTTTCACTTCTCCTGGGGGGGGTGTGTGTAACTAAAGTGTCCAAAGGGGCTTCTGCATAATCCATTTCCACATGTTCAGTTCCCATACCTACTTCTTCTAAATTGTCCTGTCTGGGTGTTGTACCCATCCTTTCTATTCTCCTGGGGGTGGATACACCCTTTTTTCTCTATATTCCTGTAAATCTCTGTCTACATTGTCCTGTCTGGGTGTTGTACACATCCTTTCTATTCTCCTAGGGGGTGGATATGCCCTTTCTTCTCTGTATTCCTGTAAATCTCTGTCTACATTTTTCTGTCTGGCTGTTGTACCCATCCTTTCTATTCTCCTAGGGGTGGATATGCCCTTTCTTCTCTGTATTCCTGTAAATCTCTGTCTACATTTTCCTGTCTGGCTGTTGTACCCATCCTTTCTATTCTCCTAGGGGTGGATATGCCCTTCCTTCTCTATATTCCTGTAAATCTCTGTCTACATTGTCCTGTTTGCCTGTTGTACCCATCCTTTCTTGTCTCCTAGAGGGTGGATAAGCCCTTCCTTCTCTGTATTCCTGTAAATCTCTGTCTACATTATCCTGTCTGGCTGTTGTACCAATCCTTTTTTATTCTCCTAGGGGGTAGATATGCTCTTCCTTCTCTATATTCCTGTAAATCTCAGTCTACATTGTCCTGTCTGTCTGTTGTACCCATCCTTTCTATTCTCCTAGGGGGTGGGTATGCCCTTTCTTCTCTATATTCCTGTAAATCCCTGTCTACATTGTCCTGTCTGGCTGTTGTACCCATCCATTCTATTCTCCTAGGGGGTGGATATGCCCTTTCTTCTCTGTATTCCTGTAGATCTCTGTCTACATTGTCCTGTCTGGATGTTGTACCCATCCTTTCTATTTTCCTAGTGGGTGGATATGCCCTTTCTTCTCTGTATTCCTGTAAATCTCTGTCTACATTGTCCTGTCTGGCTGTTGTACCCATCCTTTCTATTTTCCTAGTGGGTGGATATGCCCTTTCTTCTCTGTATTCCTGTAAATCTCTGTCTACATTGTCCTCTCTGGCTGTTGTATCCATCCCTTCTATTCTCCTAGAGGGTGGATATGCCCTTCCTTCTCTGTATTCCTGTAAATCTCTGTCTACATTGTCCTGTCTGGCTGTTGTGCCTATCCTTTCTATTCTCCTAGAGGGTGGATATGCCCTTCCTTCTCTATATTCCTGTAAATCTCTGTCTACATTGTCCTGTCTGTCTGTTGTATCCATCCTTTCTATTCTCCTAGGGGGTGGGTATGCCCTTTCTTCTCTGTATTCCTTTAAATCTCTGTCTACATTGTCCTGTCTGTCTGTTGTATCCATCCGTTCTATTCTCCTAGGGGTGGATATGCCCTTTCTTCTCTGTATTCCTGTAGATCTCTGTCTACATTGTCCTCTCTGGCTGTTGTACCCATCCCTTCTATTCTCCTAGTGGGTGGATATGCCCTTTCTTCTCTGTATTCCTGTAAATCTCTGTCTACATTGTCCTCTCTGGCTGTTGTATTCATCCCTTCTATTCTCTTAGGGGGTGGATATGCCCTTCCTTCTCTGTATTCCTGTAAATCTCTGTCTACATTGTCCTGTCTGGCTGTTGTATTCATCCTTTCTATTCTCCTAGAGGGTGGATATGCCTTTCCTTCTCTGTATTCCTGTAAATCCTTGTTCACTTTCCTCATTTCCTTTCTAACACTTTATAGTAATGTTTATCTACCTCTTGAAAAATGTTAGAATATTTAACTTTCTCGATTTCAAACATTAAGACTGAATTTAATTTAACATGCAAAGCATTAACATCTTTCAACATTTTCTCCTTTTGGTCACAATAGTTTCTGACCATTAACTTCATAAGTTCCATATCAAAATTATTAAATAATTCCACCAATTTTTTATGGTACAGACTGTTCGTTTCTACATTAGTTGAGTATTTCACAAACTTGAGTCCTTTTGGGACCCTTCTAACATTAATACATTCATTTAAATAGTCTATTTCCATCTGCAAACCCTTTAATTGTAACAGTTTGTTCTTGAATAAACCCAAAGTGTCCGTAAATGTCTCTGCCCTGGGCTGTTGTTGTTCAAGGAAATTAAAATGCTTACCAGCCCACAAATCAAAGTCAAATTCAAGGGGAGTGTTGTTGGAATCAGTTATTCCTCTTCCAGCTCCTGCGATGTTATTAAATCCCTGTGACTGAAAGAAAGATGCTCTTGTCGCTTGGCTGTTCAGCCCCATACCGCCACTGCTATTCCTCAATAGCGTCTTTTGCGTACTTTGTGATTGATTCAGTCCTTCATCTTGAAACTGCTGTTGATTTCCCTTCAAGCTGCAACCCGAAGAATTAAGCTGGTTAGATTGTGTAGTAGCAATCCTCTTAACCAGCTCCATTAACTGTAAAAATTCAGTTCTAGTAACTGACATGTCGTCCGTTTTCCCATTATTCTTGTTGGAAATGTTAAAACTTGAAGTGGACTGCTCCACTGATTCCGCCATGGTGTCTCGGACCAAAGAACCACACTGTAGTGACACCAACACTGGTGCAGAATCACGGACCCTTCATTGTTTTATTAAAACAAAATACAATCCATGTTAAGCGCTTTCACCCAGTCCTTAAATTAAGGGCAGCAAAATTATAATTTATTTTTTACAGATGCCAAATATATATTTGTACTGTATTTTTAGTGATTATATTTAGGAATTTAAAAATAGATGAACTGACATATTTTTAAGAAAGGTTTAATATTTTTATTGTCAATGTTTTCAGGTTTTGTTATAAAACACAAGTATTATATTAGTGAAATTACTGAAATGAGTTGAATTATTCAGTAAGATTGCTCATATTTATTAATGGGATGATTTTATTGGTGGAAATTAGAGTGAATATTTAGATAAAACGCTGGCTATTTGTGTTCTGATGAAGCTTGGGAGATTCCTGGGTGAAAGCGCTTAATATGGATTGTATTTTGTTTTAATAAAACAGTGAAGGTTCTGTGATTCTGCACCTGTGTTTTTTTGCTTTTGTGAGATATTAATATGTTTACAGCAGCTCTGAGAAAAGAAAGTTGTATCAGTGGTGATATTTTTGTAACCACAAATGTACCTTCCTTACATACTAAAGCTGACATTTGGGGTTAGACATTGTTGAATTCTAGTTATTCAACAAGGTGTGGCAGTTAAGTGCAGAGGGTTAAGCTATTAGCTGCTAATGATTTCATTTTGTGGTCCTTGGTTGTGGTAAACTTCCACTTAAAAACAATGTGATTGTAAACAAGTCCCTTAACCAGACAGTGCTATTGGACAACCCCTTAAATGAAACATGAAATATGTTCAGTGGGCTTTCTTAGGCAACTAATAGACAGAACACATAAAATCACACAGTGGCCAACAAGTAGAAGAATATGGGGGCATCCATATTACAAGACGTATTAAAAATAATATTTTTATTTAAGGGCAAATGTTATCAACAATTAAAACGAGTGGAAGTCAGTGAGTATCCTGCCCACTTACATCAATCTGTTTGTTTTAAATTAGGAAACAGAGTATTTACTTAAAAAAAATAATGTTCATGCATGCTATTACAAAAGATTTATACTTTTTTTTTTGCATGGGTGAAATTTTGGCAAATATACAAGACTTCATTAACTGCAATCACAGGAGGCTGACTTCTTTAAATGTCAATGACGTCTATCATGTTTGATATAACTGTTTATCATAACCTTTCAAAATATTGCACGTGTTTATAGAAAACCATATTACACTTCATACGTGCTCACTCTACCCACATTAAAAAGTGTTACAGTCGGTTGATCATAGTCAGCAGGATTATATCAGCTTTTAGTAAATTACATGCTTATGTTAAGAGTAGATCTGGGGATTTATAAACAGTGGTTATCACCTTAAGTATTCAAAGTGATCTTGGTTTCATACCTCCCCTGAACAATATTGACCAGGGTATCAGCAATGCCTAAGATTGCCCTACATTGACAATATTGGAACATATATACAAGTACCTGGTGTGAAGACAAAAACACAACAGCATTTTGATCTTCCTGACATCAAAAGCAAGCATGTGTCATGCTAAGCCACTCACACTTTCACAAGAATAATGATTCAGTTGGTTAGTACTCTATTGCACTTTTGCTTACAGTTCTGCAATATTTCAATCATACCTTTCAACTGTGCAGATTTTCACAGAATGTTCAGATTTATGCTTTATATTTTGGTCCATATTTCATAAAATTGTGCTTTTCTGGCAAATCATTGGCAAATTATTAAAGACTGAAGTCAGAAAATAATGACAGACATTTGCGTTTCAGACTTAATACCCATCAGAAAATTCATGCTAACACAAAACTTGTTTTTCTATCACCTTTCTAAGTTTGTAAGAGTAATATTTAAAAATTAAAAATTGCCTCTATTTTTGGGCCTTTGTCCCCCCATTATTTATGCCTTTGTCCAGATTTCTTGCTCTAAGAGGTTGAGAGGTATGATCTCAATCTAATGTATGTCCCCCCTCTTTCTCCCCTTTCATTCTCTCTCTCTCCTTGTATGTATGTATGTAGATGTATGGCACTTATAGTCAGCTGACACAAACTGCTTTTTAAACAAATTATTCTTTCTTTCTTTTACATCTGTGCAGAAAAACAACAGCAACAGATTTACAGCTATAGCATCTGTAGTGTGTACATGTCCAGAGCTGCTTTTGGGTTGTTAGACTGTTCCCATAAGATACACATAGTTGATGCCGAAAGTATGGAAGCCCACTGATATCAAAACTACATTCCAAGCCTACGTCTGAGTCACTATCACACATGGTGGATGCAAGAAGTGCACTGCGTACAAGTGTACTGCAATATTATCCTTGCTGGTATGATGCATGAAAGCCATAACCTCACTATCAAACAGAACTGGAAAACAAATGACTGCAGGGAAATTGTGTGAGTCTGACATGATTTCTTTGAGGTTAACACCACGGTCTTAGTTGATACCTGTGCTAAGTTCATGTGGTATCATTGGTGGTGCAAAAGATAGTGTGCTTGCCTTTGGTGCAGAAGCTGTAGGTTCTATTCCCATACCAGGTAAATTAAGTACTGGCATTCCAGTGGGTAGATTAAGTACTGGCACTCCAGTGCAGCATAAGGGGTTTGCTGCACCCCTGAGTGTGTTGTTCTTCAGATGAGATGTTAAACTGGGGTTCCATCTGCATGATTTGCTAGTAGCTCATGTTGATATAAAAGATCCCATATCACTGCAGGTCTCCATCTGAAAAGAGGCTATTAGCCCAGTGGGATTAAGCTATTCAACAAAGGATAAATAAAAATTGTTATTATTTACTACATTAATAAGAACTGAGCTGCAGTGATTGCAAATCTGTTTAAGCCAGCATGTTTCAATATAAGCTGCTAGCATCCCAGCTGCTACCACCACACATAGCACAAGAGCTACAGTGATCTATCAAGTTAATACAGCTGTAATGCAGCCTTATAAAGGCAGACATTAATGCTCATGGTTATCTCCTGGTTCTCATGATGTTCCAAGATACCACTACAAAGATCACAGCCAGGCATACTGCAATCTTTATTTATTGGTTCTGATTAAGAGATCATGGCTGTTTTTAACCAGTTAAGGCTCTTCCATCAGCTCTGGAATTTGTTTTTCAGTTCCAGGTGAACAATTTGATAGAATTAGCAGTGCTGAAAAGGGATGCTATCCAGGAAAATGCACTGGGTGGTTGCCTTTCGAAGGGCTACATTCTAAAATGTGATAAGGTGTACGTATAACTCCAAAAATCCTGGGTGCACTCCGGACCACTGTCACATGAAACTGAGTTACATGTGCTGGAATAACTCTGTCATGCATACATCTTCTGACTGTAAATACAATGCAAGAATGATGTGGTGTGTTATAAATAAAAACAAGACCAATAGGGTGTGCATGCTGTGATTTCAAATTGCAGTCCAGCACTATATTCATTAAACTGTAAAGACACAGTCTATAGGAGCTTTTAATATTTATAAAATAACACTAAAATGTCTTTGTTTGGAGACAAAAAGCTGCCTAAGCTGCCTAGTGATGTTTTATTATGTCAGCATTAAACTGTCATTGCATTTGAGTGAACAGTGCAAGATAACTGTGTAGAAGTGATAGTGAATACCACTGAAGTAGAAGACGGAGACAACACTTTCACCTCTTTTTTAAATTGCCTATGAAAATAAAGAAGAGGCAATGTGAACTAAATATTGGTACTCATCCAGTGAGTTTAATGTTTGTCATACAGGGAATCAGCTACCACCATAATGATAGGCACTAATAGAAACATTGCTGTCCTTTAAGTCTCCATTATATAATGGCATCCATGTTGGGTTTTCTCATCATTTCACTTGTACATGCTGCTTTGCATTTATCACTTCTGCAGCACTCCTGTCACATGAAATTGATTTTTCATCTGTCTCTGTATTTATAGACATTTTATGGCAGGTCAAATTGATTCTGCTGGATGATTTTCTGAGCGCTTTTATAAGATGGAGTAATTACAGAGAACAGCTGAAGACTATTTTTAACTGCTTCTGTTTGTATTTAGCCCTTAGTAACTTAATGCTTTTCTAAAGAAGTTACCAGACACAGATATGAAACATCGGGGCAACCAGTTGCACTATTAGGGCAAAAGGATGTTTGGGAGAGAAATAGCAACTCCGAGAGAGAGTGAGAGAGAAAGAAAGAGAGAGAGAGAGTATAACACAGTACTTTGGTTAAGAGTAAAAAAGGCAATTGAACAATTGGAATATGAAACATTTTCATGTCACCGATACTGATACTAATGTTAGCAAACAAGATATATGCCTTATGAACTGCATATAGAAAATGACATGTTTAAATCAAATAGAAAGTCCTTTTGCTAGTGATAGCAAATGACCTCTCTTTTATTTTACATCTAAATATTAGAGGTCATTTACACCTAACTGCGAAGACATAACACTAAATCATTGAAGCATACAAGATCAAAAAATGAAATCTGCAGTATGATAAGAGTTTTGTTGACCACAGTTTCTACAACTGAGAATTTCACATTTTCATATTTCCTGGCATGGATCAACCCTAAAATAAGAGCAGGAATATTAGGGATGCGGGAGTGGAACACTCTATAAAGTCTGTATGGAATACTTGTCCCACACTAAAATATATGTGCTTCTTGTATTAGTCTGTCTGTTTAACTCCACTGTCAATGTTCTGGGAGTCAGCAGATTGGATGCCAGCAGCTGATTGCTGGTGAATAGTCGTATATCCATATCCTACCTATGATGGTGGCTATAGGTGATGGGCAGTAGCCCATTTTGATTTCATATAATTTAGTGCATCATAGTTTCCATTTTTAAAGTACTGGGACAATGATTTATTTATAAACGAGTTTGGTTTTATTCAATAATACATTTATTCTATAGATATGTGTTATAAGAATGGATATACAACCTATATTACTGCCACCCCCTAACTGGATTCTGCATGTTTATTCCAAATTTTATAAAGTCAATTAATATTTGGTTATTTTTATCTAATGAAGCACAGTTTACCCAGTCAGTGTATGCATTTTTAAAATCTATTATAAATACTGCATTTTCATTTATTTTGACCACCTAGAGTTTAGTCAGAAAACCTTTATGCTCTGTAGGGCACAAAAAACAATGTACAATAGGCTCTTACGTATTTAATATTGCTGATCAGAGGCACATGATGACTTCAAAGCAAGATGGGGGCTGCAAGAAGCAACTAAGTGGCAGGACTAACTAGATGGGGTGAGGCTATGTCAGGCAGTGTCACTTTTCTGCTTGGTTAGATCCTTAAATAAATAACTGGTCCTACAGCACCACTTATAAGAAGCTGCCTTACTTCCAGCAATAACAGATACAAGGATAAAGCTCATACCCTATTTTTAGACTTTTAATACAAAATATCTCCTCCACTTAATGTTTGAAAGTTCGAGGAAGTATGCTACATACAAAGTATACAAGTTATTATAACAACTGAAGAGATATTTCATAAAGTCTACTCTGTATATATACACACACACACACACACACACACACACACACACACACACACACACACACACACACACACACACACACACACACACACACACACACACACACACACACACACACACACACACACACACATACACACACACACACAAAACACATATCAGTTATCACTAAAACACCCCTGGGCAGGCTATTTCTTTGTAACACCAGTCTTGAAAGATATTACTGGACACTGAACATGGGCTATCTGTTAAATTGTTCTATGCTCACTTTTTAAATTTCTAAAATATAATATATTTATAAATATATATATATATATATATATATATGTATATATATATATATATATATATATATATATATATATATATATATATATGTATATATATATATATATATATATATGGTTCCCATTCAGAAGCCTGAAACATCATAAGCCTGAAAATCAAAATCCTGAAACCAAAAGCCTGAAAATTCAGAATCCTGAAAACTCAAAATCCTGAAAGCCCAAAATCCTGAAAGACCAAAATCCTGAAACTCAAAATCCTGAAAACACAAAATAGACATACTGATGTCATTGTGGCTTTGCTATTGTTAGCCCTGTGGTGTTAGGTCATGCGTTGGGGTCAGGTAAGTGTGTGGTTGGTTTTATTTTAGGGTTAGGGCGGTTTAAGTGAGTTAGGGTTAGGGCGCAGGTTAGGCATGTATGCAATAGTGACAAATATTGGGGTTAGGGGCGGTTTAAGTGAGTTAGGTTTAGGGCGCGGGTCAGGTGAGTGTGCGATAGTGACGGACCTTAGGGTTAGGGTTAGGGTCAGGGTCAGTTGGTAGATATTAGTGTCTTTATAGTGACATATTAGCATTATTTGTGTTTTCAGGATTTTGAGTTTCAGGATTTTGGTCTTTAAGGATTTTTAGCTTTCAGGATTTTGAGTTTTCAGGATTCTGAATTTTCAGGCTTTTGGTTTCAGGATTTTGATTTTCAGGCTTATGATGTTTCAGGCTTCTGAATGGGAACCATATATATATATATATATATATATATATATATATATATATATGGATCCATATCAGATCCACGAAACCACACTTCCCTGATGACCAAATCACCGAGACTACATCCTGGACACCACATATCCCCCACAACGGTAAGTATAAGTATTATGGAATGGAATGTATTCCTGTTTCCACAATACAACTAAAAAACAAAAAGTGACATGTGTATAGCAGGGGGCAAGCCACCCTGCACCCCCCATGTGGAGGGCTGCACCCCCCCCCCCCACATCCCCCTACTTAAATATACCAACTTTGAGACTGCACCACATTGCGGAAATGGGAATACATCCTGTTCCGCACTACTCACCATTGTCGGTGATCTCCTCCATCGCCGATGTGTTCTCTGTGATCTGGTCGTCGGGGAATTGTGGTTTCGTCGATATGACAGGTTCCTCTATATATATATATATATATATATATATATATATATATATATATATATATATATATATATATATATGGTTCCCATTCAGAAGCCTGAAACATCATAAGCCTGAAAATCAAAATCCTGAAACCAAAAGCCTGAAAATTCAGAATCCTGAAAACTCAAAATCCTGAAAGACCAAAATCCTGAAACTCAAAATCCTGAAAACACAAAATAGACATACTGATGTCATTGTGGCTTTGCTATTGTTAGCCCTGTGGTGTTAGGTCATGCGTTGGGGTCAGGTAAGTGTGCGGTTGGTTTTATTTTAGGGTTAGGCGGTTTAAGTGAGTTAGGGTTAGGGCAGGTTAGGCATGTATGCAATAGTGACAAATATTGGGGTTAGGCGGTTTAAGTGAGTTAGGTTTAGGGCTGGTCAGGTGAGTGTGCGATAGTGACGGACCTTAGGGTTAGGGTTAGGGTCAGGGTCAGTTGGTAGATATTAGTGTCTTTATAGTGACATATTAGCATTATTTGTGTTTTCAGGATTTTGAGTTTCAGGATTTTGGTCTTTCAGGATTTTGGGCTTTCAGGATTTTGAGTTTTCAGGATTCTGAATTTTCAGGCTTTTGGTTTCAGGATTTTGATTTTCAGGCTTATGATGTTTCAGGCTTCTGAATGGGAACCATATATATATATATATATATATATATGTATATGTATATATGGGTCTATTTTGAAACATCTAAAACCCATAACATCTAATTTCATAACATTGAGACCAGAACATCTAAAACCCATAACATCGAATTTCATAACATCTAACACTACAATTCACAAGAAAATAACATCCCCTCCATATATAATGACACCAAACTACCAAACACGCTTTTTACTACATTTCTGCAGGGGCGCAAGCCCCCCTGCTCCCCCATGTGCCCCCCCCCGTAAATTAAATATACCAACTCCAAGATCACACTACAGTGGGAAAAAGTTAATTTCCTAACCCCGCTGTAGCAAATTCTCTCATGTTTGGCAGTTTGGTGTTATTATATGTCATTATATGTGGAGGGGATAGAAATTAATCCACACTAGAACTAGTGTAAAACAAATGCAGCTTTCAATAAGAACTCAGTAGGTACTGTAAATCCTTTATTTGTACAAAACGACCAGCTCAAAACAAGCGCTTTCGCCTGGTAATACCAGGCTTTGTCAAGTTGATTTAAAACAATAGTATCAAATCTTTTATACTAGAGAAAATTGATCATGTGATCTAATTAAGTCAATTAATTAATTATAAAATTACTAGATAAAATAATAACCTTGAATAAACATGATGATAATTTGTTTAAAAGTTTAAAAATATGCAGTTTGACCGAGACGTAAATTCCATCAATAACACTGCCACCTGTTATCAAAATATATGTTGAAATGTTTGTATAAAACAGTTAAAAACATTGTTAAAAATGTGTCAGTTAAAAAACAAGATGTAATGGACCCTTACTGTGCAATGACAACTGCTAAATAAATCCACTTTCCAAGAGCAAAAGGACACAACTGTCTTCAAAGTTGTAGAGGGTAACAAATAACTAACCTAGACTGTAAACTTATATGGAAAGTGATAATTAAATATATCGGAGAATTCATCAAACAGTAGGGGAAGTGAGTAATATAACTTATGTATCTATCCTTGAATGATAATCTTATAACTTGTCTCTGTTGGTTTTTAAAACACTAATGAGACTAATGGTGTCGTTTAGACCTGGAGGCTTGGTAGCATTTAACTTCAATTGCCAAATAAGTTCTCTATTTTCTAATCGGGTTTCCCAATCTCCTCCTCTAGGGTCATGGGAAACTTGTTCGAGTACGAAAAACTTCAGTTGCATGTTGGTGCAACTCAGGGAATGCTTATTTGCCTGTGGAGGTGTTTTGTTATTGGTTTGTGTTTTTTCACTTTTTTTATATGTGGAGGGAATGTTATTTTCATGTGATTTGTAATGTTAGATGTTATGAAATTCAATGTTATGGGGTTTAGATGTTCTGGTCTCAATGTTATGAAATTAGATGTTATGGGTTTTAGATGTTTTGAAGGGGACCCATATATATATATATATATATATATATATATATATATATATATATATATATATAAATACAATATAGTTATATTTTTGATGTGAAATATCTCTTCTAATATATAAGACACACAAAAAATACACACACAGACACTCTCACATGAACACACATACATACACACACACACACACACACACACACACACACACACACACACACACACACACACACACACACACACACATCCATTACGACTGAAATATAAAATATAAAAAAGTTAGCCCAGTGATATATAATCTATATCTGAAAAGTTGTTTTGAGAATAATTTACTTTTGGCACCTTGTTTTTCACATTTTCAGGTACATTACATTAATAAGATAGCAACATATACTCAAACAAATTATCTTGCTTGTGCTTATTTTTGTTGTTTACTGTTTCCTATTTCATTTTTGCAGCTATTTAAAGTAATTAACTATTTCAAGGTTACTCCTGTACTATGTCTTTAACTTATGTCTGTTCATTTCAAACTTTTGGGGGTTTTGGAAGCTGCAATCAGTGAGGGGTCAATAAATAGTGGCTTGAAGAAAAAATGTTCCTTTAGTATACGAATATCTGCTTGGCCAAATGTAAAAAATTGGGCAGACTAATGTAATTTATCTTGCTTTCAGCAATAACAAGGAAAGGTGAGAAATCCTAATCTACCCCATTCCCCTGAAAAAAACAAAAACAAAAAAAAAAACAGAACTTCAGTAGCAACAGACATACGTCTGACTGACCATATAGTGGAAATTACTGTGCCTAGTTATGCATGCACTGGCAGAAATATCCCTCTCCAATGCCTCAATAATAGCAATAGCACAATAATAAGTGTTTGACCAAATGAAATTTATGGTATTTTATCTTGCTCCCATCAACAAATCTCTCGAGCAAGTTCAAACATCAAGGCACATCCATAATGTACTGGCAATTAATATATACAATTTATGTCATTTGGGCCATCTGTGCACTCCATGGCAAACTCCCTGGTTTACACTTACAGTCAATGAAGTTGCTGAAAACTACTAAACTTGTTTCAGAGTTTTTCTCTGAATCAGTAGCTTAACACATATAGATAGTGCAAGCTGAAAATAAGCTAAATAAAACAAGCAAGCAAACCAACAGCCATTATGAGATCCAACAGAAAAGTCAGATGCCTGACCAAGTCCAGCTCAGGAAATGTTTGTACATGTCCCTCAGTAAGTAAAGTGATGACTTAGTAACAAGTCAGGCTATACATATGCTTGTTAGAATAAAATCCAGTGCTATGTGTTAAACAGACTACTAACAGATTACTCACATTCTATCTCTCACTGTACTCTCTGGCTTTCACTTCCCTCTGCTTCATGAGGTCAAGCAACAGTCACCTGACTCCTAGAGTAGCTCTTCTTCAGTGAAATTAAAACAGAAGTCTTATTGACTTAATTGCATGTGGTGGAATAAGATATTAATCTGGGCTGCTTTAAAAAGCAGACCAACAGCTTTTTCTTTTCTTTTTTCTTTTCCTTAAGAGCATAGAACTGCACACACGTGCACCATGAGCTGTAGTTGGTGTGAGTTCCACTGTTTTCATTGAGGCAATCCACGGGCTAAAGTTATTACATTTTCCAATTAAATTAAATTTACAAATATTGATATCTCTAGCTCTAGCTATATCTATGTCTATCTATAGACATCTACAAATAGACATAGATGTAGATATAGATATAGATATAGATACAGATATAGATATATTTATGGTTGCGTCTCAGTATAATAAACACTCATACAAGCGGACACTTTTTGCTACTACAAATAAGAGAGAATGCAGATATAAGCCAATGTTCTTTTCAATGTCGTTTTAGACAGCCTTTTGTATGAGATTCTGGTACAGCAGGGTCAGGAATTTGCATTGTCAGAGTTGTTATATATAATTAGTAGAAGACTGTTTTTACTTTTTGTAAATTTTGATCATTTTAATTTTGGTCTAAAATAATTGTTCTTTCTTACTTTACTCTTATGATTCCAGGTTTGATGAGACACTCATGTAAACATACACAATACATATATATAGTTTCATAGGTAAATACAAGGCTATTAGTCTGCAGACCATTACAAACCTAGCCAATAACCAGAGGTCAGAATCAAACCTTGTACCTTACTGTGAGGTAAAGACCTTAACCATTATGCCACCCATCCACAAAATAAAATGAAGGGCCTGCAGTTCATCAGCTCAGCAGAGCATCTTTCCCAACTCCTAATATTTATTCTTGTGTGAGTAATTTCTACTCCTGAGCTGTTTTCTTGGTTTCAGAGGTTTTGATATTCTTTCACAAATACTGATGTCACTTATCACATCTCCGTTTTGGATCTTTTAACAAACTTGGCCATGATATCAGCATTCTCCAAGCAAATAAATGCTTTTAACTCTCATTTATGGCTGAGACTTCTCAAATTTAGCAAATTCTTCTCCTATGTTTCTTTTATCTTGTTCAGCTTTTATTTTATGTTTCTGAAGAAAGACTCAACAGGGATGGAACATTTTTCTATGCAATACTTGTACTCTTGAGACAGAGAGGAGAAGTACATCAGATACAAAGCACTCTGGCTGGATGCATATCTCATGCATACCACTCTAGGTTATCAGACGATGAGCTTAGCCACTGACTGAATGCTCAACTTTGTCTTGATGGACAGGTACCAGATAGGCTGATGGGAAGAATTTACTAATCATATCTGCTTTTTTTATACCTGCTAGGATGTTCTGTATACCAACCACATGCTTTGTTTACTAAAGTGTAATTGTGTTCTTTGTGTATTTTTTCCAATAAGAAAAAATTGCCATATCATAATTAAGATCTTAATACTCTGTAACCTAGTTGAGATGCTCTTAATTCTGATGCCAGGTAGCCATGACTTTCAAAGCTAGTGTAGCATTCAGCTGTGTCTAACAGAGATGTGACCTTCAAGAATGTTGGAGCTAGAAGATAACTATTTCACATACATTACTAACACCCAAAACCCATGACAGAGTACAGGAAGTGCTGAAACAATATCAGAAGCAAAATACTGCTATTATGGAAAAAACAAAAGACTGATTGTGAAGGCAAAGTAAGAGCACAAAAACCAAGGGAAGGCTTGTAGCCTGAGGACAAAGTAGTCTATAAAGCAGCTAAGTGTCATGTATTGTTTGTGAGGAAGATGGAAAGCTATGCAAAAGGAATAGCAGATCTTTGAATTGAATTAATAGGTCAAAGCTGAAGCTCCAGGAAGATCAACAACCAGTCTTTTCACAACAAAAATTGATAATAAATTGATAATGAGAGCTGTGATAGTCCAGCATTGCAGAGATAGACTCTTCAAGTTAAGTCTCTATGTAAATCTCTAGTGTAGCACTAACTGCCCAAAGGGAAGAAATTCCCATTGTAAATAATCCAATTTACATACCAACAAATGCATGGACTTTTGAAGATTTAAAAATTATTTTACAATCTGAGGGACTGAAAGGTGTCATTTATTCAAAATTATATATATATATATATATATATATATATATATATATATATATATATATATATATGCACACACACACACACACACACACACACACACACACACACACACACATATTTTTTTTTCTTTTTTGAACATTTACTCCATTTAATTGTGAAAAGAATGACTGCTTTGCTTATTTTACAATTTGTCAAATTCTATACATTATGGGATTAAACTTAGGCAAGACTGGCAACTCTAGGGTTTAAGGCATTTTTCCCTTTTCCACATGGTGGAGCAATCTCAAAGTTGGTATATAAACGTAGTAGAGGGTATAGGGAGATGTAGCTCCCTGTATCAGTGGAGTGCAGGGATACCTGCCCCAGCAATAAAGAAAGTTTTTTTCTATTTTAGCATGAGTTGAGTTTTTATGTGATTGACTCCTTTTTTGCTTTTAGTGTCTGTGAGGCTAATTTCAACTACTTGTGTGTTGATTTTTCTTTAACATTTACTACTAGATTCATACATGTATGCGTGTATGTATCTCTCTCTCTCTCTCTTATATGTATAATTAAATAAACTAATCAACTTCACAAAGGAAGCCACTGTGTATTAGCTAGATAAATTAAATAAAGCACAGAGTGTTTTAACTTGGAATCACTGCTCTGTTAATAAATATAAATGATTTTGTCCCATTGTGTCTTGGGAGTTCATCAGATATGAAATACTACAAGTTCTTATATAAAAAATGTTCCTTGTTTAAAAACATAATGGCAGAAGGTTGAATACTTTTACAAGGTGGTCTTTTAGATATATATTTTGTAAATATTGCAAATATAGAGATGAAGGATTGTAGTTTATGGATAAGGCAGAGGTAGGATTTATTGTAATAAAGAGTGGTATAAATGTAATTCTATTAACATAGTTTAGATAGCAAAATATTGTGATTGTTCTGCGTTTTACATAGGTAAATCTAACAGAAAATTGTCTCTGAGAATTAGGGGCAAGCTTTGTTCTTTGAATATAAAGGACACTTTCAATGTGTTATATAAACATTATTTTCAACATGAAAGAAAAGAGATTTTTTTCTTTAGAGCATTCAATAGCATAACTCCAGATGACAGGGGTGTTAATTAGGGGAACTTAATAAACCGATTAAAGATACAGTGGAAATTATGGTTGGAGGTATGTATGCTTCCAGGTCTGAATGAAATTGTTAAGATAAAATAAATTAAGCCATAGGAAAGTTAGATGATTAAAAAAAAATAAATAAAGCTATGTGCCTTTGCCCAGTACAGAAGGACTTACTATGCATTTAGAAAGTAGAATGCTTTATATAAGGACATGTTTAATACATACAATGGCATC